>NW_021605365.1:377627-419160 GCF_004785775.1 Grammomys surdaster | reverse complement strand
GCTGAGACATCCCCTTCCATCATCGGTTTCCCTCCATCATTAGTTTCCTTCCATCTTTTCAGTTCTGATGTGGTTTTCCACAGTGTTCTGGAAGCCTTACTGGGGCCTTTGCTGATCCCAGTGCCCACCCAGGGAAACTCTCTCCCCTCATTTTCCCAGGGCTCCCTGGTACTCAGGGGCCTTTGGAAAGACCAGGCAACTCAAGAGAGGAGGATGGACTATATCATCTGCTGGCCTGAACCTGGGCTGTTCTTTCTGTCCCATTTGCCTGGGAAAGAAGAGGCAAGGGCAGCTTGTAGGGCCAGGCTCTGCTTTCTAGAGAGGAAGCCAGTCCACGCCCCAAAGCTGTTTGCCAGCTGTTTCTCTGGCTTTCCCCTGTAGGTATCGGTTCATGAGAGGTTTGGGACAGGACAAATACGGGCTCTGGGTGGACAGCAGTTGGAGACAGTGTGAAGCAGAACCCTTTAGCCATGTACAGAGAGAAGTCATTTCTGATGGGGAAGTTCTTTGCTACCTGAGGATCTGTGTCATAATCACAGGTACTTTATTTTATCCTCGACTCTAGATGAGCCACCACCTACCTCTGGCACTTGCCCTCAGACAGAGTGAGGAAAAGGTTGGCTTCCCTCCCAGAACCTAGCTGAACTCAGGGTGCAGGACTATCAGAGATCACCTTTTCTCCATGTGTCAGCTCTCACTGCCAAGGGCGAGCTTAAGGCCTGGAGCCTAGTCCTCTGCAGGATATCAGGCAGGTCATGTGTGGAGCCTGGTCCTCTGCAGGCTATCAGGCAGCTCATGTGCTTATGGTCCCAAGTCTTTCTTCTGGCAGAATACTGTAATTTTGGGTCCTTCCTTGTGACTTTCTGGGGACACCTACTTCTTTCCTGTTGTTTTGTTTGAGATGGGAGATGGGCCCCTCCCCTGTGGTCATACCTTCCCTCTTTGGCTATTCCTCTAAGACCACGGACCCTCAAGTCCCATTCACTTCCCTGGCACACCCATCATCTAGTCAGGATGAATCTCTCTGAGGTGAGATGCGATGCTACCATTTGGTCTGTTTTTCACATAGAGTCAACTGAGGTGTGACACGGGCTGCCAGCTAAAGAGCTGGAATGCAAAATGGCAAGCTTGAGTTCTTGGCAAATCTCAGCCAGCACTAGTATTTAACAGAGGGCTATGGGCCTTCTGAAAGGGGCTAAGGCCAGAGCCAAAAATGGGAGAACTCTCCAGAAGGTCCCTTTATAGCTGAGCTCATCCCCCACACCTGGGAGATGTCCCCACCTCCATCTGTGTAGGGCCGATGTGACCGAGCACAAGGCAGGTGGTATGGTTCCTCCCTCTTCATATCATGCTCAGACCACCAGGAAACCCTTCCATGCTGCAGGGCGTCTAGTCCCCATGGAGGTGGCAGCAGGCAGAGGGTCAAAAGCCCTGGGAACAGGGCCCTGGCAGGCCCAGCCAGCACCTCGTTAGGAAGCCTGAAGGGAAAGGGGGGGGGTGCATGAGGAACAATGTTGTTTACTTTTTCTATTTTTAAACCAGTCTGAGGTCTCTGGGGGCACAAATGAAGTTATCAGCAAAGACATGAGGGGAATAGCCTCCAGCCAGCAGCTTGAGAAGGCCCTGGGGACCAGCACTCTTGAAAAGCTGAGGGGGCTTATTTATCTTGTACTCTGAGGGCAGGACAAGGCCTGGAGTGCTGGACAAGCCCATAGGTCCCTCCTTAGGCCCTTAGCTGCTTTTTCCCTTCAGTACTGCCGGGAAGTCTTACAGTGGGCCCAAGTCTTACAGTAAAAAGAGTTTCAACTGTATGTCATCTTCACACAGGAAGGAGGGTTTGCATACACAGTACATTCACACAGGCAACACATACATATACACACACATACACACACATACATACACACATGCATACATATACATACACACACATACACATAAACACACATACATGCACACATACATGCGTACACATACACACACAAATACACATACACACACACACAGAGATGCAGTACACATGCACAGGCAACACATACATACACACATACGTACACACACATATACACACAAATACACATACACACAAACATAGACACAGATGCAGTACACATATACAGTCAACACATACACACACATAAACACACACACACACACACGAACAATGCCTGTCTTAGCCTGGTCACAGGATGCCCAGACACCGCAGATACCTGGGATAACCCTTCCTCCACATAGCCTCCTGTTCCTTCAGCCTTCCCAGTAGTGTTTATCCCAACTTAAGTCCAGAACCTCTCACGGGGGCAGCAAGCACAGAGATGTATGTGGTGTGATAGGGTCCTTCTATGAACCTAGAGAGGATGCATCGCTCCATCTTAAAGGCAAGGACGCTGGGAAGTTCAGGGCTTTGCCTGGGAGCTTTTTTTCTCTAACACCAATTGCCTCTTAGGCCACAGCACTGAGAATCTGTTCTGCCCTTGGGAACTGAGGAATCATGAATCATGATGGAATTAGTTAAGGGCCTGGCTGGGAAAAACCTCCAGTAAGTGCTAGGCAGAGAAAAGGCAAGGATGGTTAGACCCTGACCACACATTCTGATTTGAATTCCGGTCTTTGCTGGATTCTAGCAAGGTAACTTTGGACAGATCCCTGCCCCAAATTACTCCTCTGGAGTCAGCAGCAGCGGATAATTCCCCGGGGGTGGATGAGAGTAAAATGTAACATTCGAGGAGACCGGGAAATGGCCCAGCCTGTGCAACTGAAGACATTTACCTCTCTACTCCAGACCCAAGATGGGGGAAAGACGGACTGAGCAACTGCACTAGACGGTTGTGAAAACGTCTGTCTATTACCCTCTTCTTGGGGCCACTCGCTGGCTATAGGACACAAAACTCCCCCGGGGAATGAGGGAAACGTGTCTCTGTGATCTCTGTGAGAGCCCCATTCCAACGGAGGAAAATCTGCTGAGAGAAGCTGACACTAGAACCCAGCCCTTTCTTTTACCGTCCCCAAGTTTTCCTAGCTATCTGGTAGGAAGTGAGAGTGTATCCACTTGAAAGATGAAGAAACTGGAGCCTGGGGACCAGTGATGTACCCAAGACTGCAGAATGCCCATGACAAAGCCGGGCGTCAGACCTAATCCCTCAGTGGCTGCTCATCCCAGAACAGAGATGGCCTCCCTCAGCACTGAGCTTTTTCTGAAACAAACCCTTTAATTCTTTGGCTGAATGTCTAAATAAGGATTTTTGCCAATTCCAAGCCCTGCTAACTGATGAAGTTGTCAGAAAAAAGATCTAATGATGCTTGAAAATGCAGGGAGTGAGCCAGCTGCCAAATTGCCCTCCCAGCTCCTACTCGACATCAGGGAGCCGGGACCCTCCCACTGGGGCCGGGGCGGGGCCTTAGGGAGCGAGACTCGGAGGCTGGGACTGCTGACTCCAGTCCTCCTTCCGACTGATGAGCTGCTCAAACCCTTTGATCTTCCCAGCTGCAGAGGAGGGTACTTCCTTCTCAAAGTTACCTTGTAGATGAAATGAGGTGATGCATGTGCTAGACCCTGCTGGGCGCTGCTCAGGTTTCTGAACTGTTTGGGGCCAGGCTAGGGCAGCCAGCTGGCCTGAGCTCTGCCTGGTGGACCAGTGCCTTGCAGCCCTTGAGGGAGCAGAGAACTGAGCTTGCGGGTTCCATTTGGAGAGGCAATGGGTCTCTGGTCGACCTCTAGTATTTATTTATTTCTGAGATCCAGCTGCTTGTCTGGGATGAGTGAAAATCTCCAAGTGACCTCGGGCCCCTGGAGGTGGGGCTTTAGGGAGAGCCTGGGAGCCCAGCGGGCTTTGTTCTCTCTTTTTTCTCAGTGGAACATTTGTCCCACTCAGGAGTCTGGGTACCAGGGGTGGAGCTCAGTCTGGGGACTTGAGAATCAGACAATTCCCAGGCCTGATCCAGGAACCAGAGAGACTGTGTGCTAAGACAAGGAGGGGCCCTACCATCATACAGAGATCTACATAGAAGCCCCACCAACACAGAGACACACAAGTGGGACCTTCTGCACGAGACTGCATCCTACAGAGTCTATCATCTACTGCCCGGGCCAATAACTTTCCCATCCTGCTCTCTGCTCTTGACATACATATGTCCACACTCATTTTGGAGCCTTCTTCTGAAGGAGATGAAGAGAAGCAAATGGGATTCTTGCATTTAAGTGTATTGGTGAATGGGCAGAGTTTGGGAGGGCTTTTGACAGGTCAGTTTGCTTGTCTATAGGATAGGGAGACACCCAAGTACTGTGAGATTCAAACAAGGCAGACTGTGAATCACCTCGAGCCATGTGACCCAGGGCAGTGGGCAGGGCTCTGTGGCTGGGCATTGGGATTGCTGCACCCAGAAAATCCTTTGCTGTTTTAAATTTATTTTTTTATAGCATGCCAGGAAAAATAGCTGAGGATGATGGGGGCTCAGGACAGTGGCCTAAATACAGTCTGAGGATTATTCCAGGACCCAGCTGTCCCCTCCTGCTGCCACTGAGTTCACTCAATGGCACTCGATGGGCTGTCCTGGGTATTAGGGAGTTCTGTCAGCTCTTCCTCTAAGGACCCTCTGATAATGTGTTTCCTCGGGGTGTGGAGGAGTTCTGAAGATAACGCATGGCTACAGTCTCAGCTTGAAAAGGGAGAGGGGGCCTGTCATCCTGTGTGTCCCTTCTCCTCTGTCCCTGTGTTTGCAGCCGTGAGACAGTTGTGAGCAAGTCAGTTGCTAAACGGTCAGGGAGAACCTTGGTGTCCTGGCACAGTCTCCCTCTCACCCAAGTGTCCCCAGAGGAAAGCACTGAAGAAGCCACTCATACCTGTGCCATCACCCATGGAAAAGGAACCCACGGACCCAAAGGCCCTTTCTGGCTTGGGACCCAGCAGGATGGAGTGAGGCTTCCACTTATAGACTTTTCTCTAGGCTGGGGATCCTAGCTTGTCTCGGGGTAGACATCCAGCCGAGCAGGCTACACTAGGAAAGTCTATGTGCAGGTTCCCTGGGTTCCCAGCTAATGCCCCAGCCTAGTCTTAGGACATATTAAGATGCTCCCCTGGCCTTCTGGTGGGCAGAGTATGTTGCCCTGAGACATGTCAAGCCCCCAGAAAAATCTTTCCCTTGGCCTCCCAAGTAATATGAAAGAACACTGTTGGAGAATGTCTATCTGAGGTGTGTCTGGCTAGACCTGTCTATGAGGAGCCACGCCCACAAGAGTTATAAGACTACTAGGGTACCAGGTTTGGGCACTAAGATCTAGAGTCTGAGCTTTGCAAAGATGAGGGTGGCTTATGACCCCCTGTTCTCTGCCCAGAGCTCCCCAACAAAAGGCTCTGTAAAGCTGGAGATTTCACACAGTGCACAACCAGCCACTGGTGGTAATATCTGGCTTTTAGGGGGTGAGAAGGGTACATGCGTATCCCTCTGTACCAGGCATTCTGTACACACACACACACACACACCCTCATCCATTGTTCCCCCTCTCTGATAATGAAAGCAGAGGAGAGGACAGCAACATTCTGTAGGCGCCTTGGGGAGCACCCTCCTGGGGATGAGAGAGGATCCCAGTAGCCTGCAGGGTATCTGGTGTGAGCATGGGAATGAGAACCATGCAGGCACCAGGCTCTGAGGACACCAAAATGGGACATTCGGCAGGTGCAGAATTGGGAGGAGAAGACAGAAGTCGGTGAGACAGCTGCCATGTGTGGGAGATGCTGAGGTGACCGTAGAGTTGGTGTTTGTGATGTTTTAGTTTACCCAGAAGCAATGAACACTTGCACCTAGCCTCACGCCCTGTGGCACTCACTGCAGTGGAAATAAAGGGATTTCTTGGAGATACAAGTAAACACAGCACACCAGCAGGGAACAGCAGTCAACAAGCACACCTGCAGGGACAAGGATGGATGAGTTGTGAGTGAACGCTAGAGAGACAAGAAATCAGGACTGAGCCCACATCAGAAAGGTAACAATGGCCCACTCGCTATGGGCTCTGGGTCTGCACACCCTGGTAGTGCTGGGAATAGGCAGCTTACATGGAGGGCTCCTGGCAAGGGTTTCAGAGTGTCTAGAATTCCGGAGCCTTTTATACTGCATGCCCTGGGACTGCCTTCTTTGTCTCCAGCCTTACCAAAGACAGGGAAGCTTTTCTCTTGTGAGAGCCAATTAGTGCCTTTCTGGGGGACACCAAACACCACTAAGGACTGAGAATTGAGCAAATAAGTGGATGTTAAACTCAGACCCATGCAGTCTGTTTCTCAACTTGGCTCTGGCTCACAGAACACTCCAGTGTTTCTAGGGAATCCTCAAAAAAAAAAAAAAAAGGCCCCTTCAGGTCACTCATCATTGGCACTCCAGTTGACAGACACCACCCACGGGCTCAAGCTTTGAAACAGGTTCTTTTTTTTTTTTTTGGCAACCATTCACAGTCATCATTATGAGCAAACGATTACCAGATATTCAAAGAAGGCCTCTGTCATGAAAAGCAAGGATTCCAGGCAGCAAACTGCAAAAAGTTCTTCAAAGGAAGATCAGAGAAGATACCACATGAGCATTCGGGAGAAGTGGTAGAGGCAGGGAGGGGTGTGACTCAAGAAAGAGAGAAGTAGAGAACAAGGATGCACTCCTGGAAGTCAAATGCTTAAGAGGAAGAGTGACAAGCTCATTGTAGTAGAAAGATAAAAGTTGAACAAGCCCAGAAAGAAGAGAGATAAGGGCTAGAGAGATGGCAGAGTTGGCAAGTGTCTACACAGCAAGCATGAAGACTTGAGTTTGAGTCTCAGAAGTCATGTAAAAGAGCCAGACATGGTGGTTTGTGCGTATAATCTTAGCTCTTGGGAGATGGAGACAGACAGACTCCTGGAGCTTGATGGACAGCCAGCCTAGACCTATGGATAAGCCCCAAATCAATGAAAGACTATCACAGACCAGGTAAGGGCTCAGAGATGGTTTAGTGGGTAAGGGTTCTTTGTTCTGCAAGCATGTCTGCCTAAAACTGAAGCCCCCATCTTTTGTGTTAAAAACCAGGCATGGTTGTGTGTGCCTGTAACCCCAACACCAGGATGCCAAAGAATGAGAAAGGCTCGTTTTTAGAAAGAAAGTGGGCATGAACAAAGAAACAACAGCAAAAGGACGAACACATACACCACAATGAGGAAACAGAAAGGCTTTGAATTTCTCATTAACAACAGTACAAGCTAAAGATGCAGTCAAGTGATACTTTTCAAATCCTGAAGATAAATGGTTTCCAATCTATAATCCAATTTCATCTAAATGCTCAGTCGAGTGTGAAGGGAAGAGGAGAATGTTTTCAGACGCGTGAGGGGTCAAAACACTCACCTCTCAGTATTCTTTATGAGAAAGCCACTGAAGGATCTGCCCCTACCAATCCCAGGGAGATGTGGGAAGACTCTGGAAGGATCAGGACACAATATTACCTGGGATACTGACACGTTCTGGGTTCAAAGTACAACCTTGTCCTGACTACATCAATCATAAGGACCAAGAAGAGCTTGCCTAAGAAAATGAAGCATACAGAAAACCCACCCTTCTGAACACTGGCGGAGACTGAGACAACTGGTGGAGCCCTGGTGGTGAGTTAATGATATGTACGAAGAAAACTAAATGAAAGCAATTATTGTATCCAGAAAAACAGTAACAAGGAAACTGTGCAGAGAGAAAACTCCACGTCTTGTTTCACAGCTCAGCTTGGAGTAGGGCATACAACCACCCTGCAGAAGTTCTTCCTAATGGTCTGGATACAATTGTCCCCCATCTCTGTTCACTGAAGGAGTTTACTCTCCACAAAGCCTTACGTTAATGGGGTAGAAACCCTATTTTACTGCAGTGCCCAGAAGTGAGGCTGTAGGGAAGTGACTGGGTCAGATATTGGCTGAGTATCTGGTGGGGCTCTTGTGAGTGAATTCTAGTGGCTTTAAAAGAGGAGAGGGAAAGAGTTATCCTTGTGACCCTGCTATGATGCACACAGCCGCGGGGAGCCCCTCATCACAGCCTACAGCTTCCAAGATTGAACTAAATACAGGTGCTTTCTCAGTAAAGTTGCCTGCTGCAAGTATCTTTATTAAAAATAACCAAAAACAGACTATGTAACACTACATTTTCCTTTACCCAAAATTATTCCATCACTACACCGGGAAGTCATGAGAGGAGGGACGGAAGGGGGGATGTCATGGGAGAGGGCAGAGAGCTAAACACCTCTAAGAGGAAGTCTAGGGCTGAGATTTCAGCAGAGCAATCTAAGTGTGTCTTTGTAGTTGAGGGTGGGGGTGGGGCCGAGAGAGAGTGGAGATGGTCTGACTGAGGGGTAAGCCTTTGTCCCACCCTTTTCCTGAAGACCACTCTATTTTCTCTCAGGCTTTGCCAGCATCATCCCAGGTGGACACAAAGACGCGGGGCCAGGAAGCCAGACACCCGAGTCATCCCATGCCACACTCAGAGTGTTTACAGAAAGCGAGATGGTTATTTACAGGAAGAGAAACATTGAGCTAATTGACTTTTAAAGACATCAAATACAGCAGACAAACAGAGCACCAAACCCCACATGGAAAAGGGGCACAGTGTCCCAACCACTAGGCGCCTTTGTCCACAGGCTTTTCCGGTTATCCCTGCTACCCGGAACCTTCTCATGCCTCGCTCTCTAAAGCACAAGCCTGCTTTTTCCATGATGAAAGTAAGAAAACAAAACTTCATTCATCTCAGTCCATCCACGTCCCCTAACCAAGCCATACCTATCCGTAAAGTTCCCTGGGGCCCCCTCTCCAAGCTTGACTCAGAAAGGTCTGGATAGTGAATCACAGGCTCCCATTCCTGGGCTGCAAGGTTCTACTTGTCTAAGATTGGGTAGAGGCTGGAAAGGACACAAGTGTAGCCTGAGGCCAGGAACACGGCTCCTGACAACTGATAATGAGAAAGACAAAAAAGTGTGTGTGTGTGTGCATCTGTGTGTGTGAGTGTATGTATGTGTGTTTGTGTGTCTCTGTATGTGTGTATGTGAATGTATGTGTGTGTCTCTCTGTACATGTGTATGTGTGCATGTGTGTCTGTGTGTGTCTGTCTCTGTGTATGTTTGTGTCTCTGTATGTTTGTGTATGTGAATGTGAAAGTGTGTGTGTGTCTCTATATGTCTGTGTGTATGTGTGTGTCTCTGTGTGTCTATGTATGTATGTGTATGTGTTTGTGTGTGTGTCTCTGTATGTGTGTATTTGTGTGTGTCTGTGTGTGTGTGTCTGTGTCTCTGTATGTGTGTCTATGTATGTATCTCTCTGTGTGTGTGTGTATGTGCGTGTGTGTGTGTGTTTTAATTAATTAATTTATTTTTGGTGTATTGTTGTTTTGAGACAGTGTTTCACATAAGCCTAGCCTGGTCTTGAACCCCCTTATTCCCCTGCTTCCAGCTTCCAAATGCTGGGATTACAGCATGCATTATCAGGACTGGCTAAAATTAACAATGTTTAAAGTGAATTGATGGTGATTATGGATGACATATTTTTTTAAATGTCCTTACTTGGAAAAACTGAAGGTCGGTATCTCTAGTCCCTGCTCAAAATAAACTTCAGTTTCAGAGTAAAGAGTCTGGGACACGCTGGCGTGTGATCCCAAAGAGAACAAGACCCACCCCAGAGCCAGAATTACAGATCTGAGGGAGCATTGAGTCCAGTCTCCCTGTGGTACCAAGTATATGCCAGCATACCCCTGCCGAGGGCCTCCTGGCATGCCCCGCTTGGCCCTTTTCAGTGGTGAGGAGCTCATTCCCTGTGCAGAAAGTATCTTCCTGTACTGTTGAAAATTTATACAGTTCTTGGATAGCTCTACATCTGCCCGCATTTTCTCATTCTTTGACATCCTTCCTTGTATTTCAACACACACCCCCACCCACCATCATTGCTTTCCCACCCTGCTTTATACCTGAGGGCATGGACTGACATTTAGGAGAGACCACGTAGCATTGGCTGAATGATTAAAAAGAAATCCTCACTCAGTAGCCAGTTTCTCCTACCAGTCCCTGGACCTCATCTCCAACCTGTCCCTTACCGTCAGAGGCCATCCTGTCCAGACAGAAGGGAAGGCGTCCCCTCACTGTATAATGACAACTCAGATCACTATTCCACCAAGGTCCAAATGATGCATAAGGAAGTCTGAGGGCTGTGATTGACGGCCCACCACTGCCTCTCACAAACCATGGACAGGTTTTAATTAAAACCTCAGAGTACAGGAGAGTCCTTTTCTTGTGTACCTCTGGGCCTCGCCAGCCTGCCCTGGGGAAGAGCAGGGTCTTTTCATAACTAAAATAATCTCAAGCCACTGTTCCTAAGGAATGGAGAGGCATGGGGTAGTACTGAGAGCTGCAGGCTGCTGGGATTCAGGAGCCTCCAAGTCACTCCACTGCTCCCCCATTTTACATAGGAAAAAACTGAGGTCTTACCACAAGAGCAGAATGTGTGTATGTATGTGCACACACCTGCCTGTCTGTCTGTCCTGGGAACATGGAGTGTAGGATTCAGCCACAGTAAAGTAGAGAAAGTCAAAGGGAAATGTGTATGTTACTTCAGCAAGTGTGTCCGGCCTTTGATATTGTGAAATGGCACTGTCATCTACAAACCTCATTCTCAAGAGCCACGCGTGTCCCAAAACATCAAAACCAAAATTAAAACAAAACAAAAAGGAAAACTCATACTGGTCCAGGAAAAGGGTTTTGAGACCCTTTAGAGTTTTGTGAGGAATTACACTCAAAGCTATTGATGGTCACTCGTGGCCCAGCAGGCTTCCGGTTGGATATGTCTGTGGGCCCTGGCTTAGGGAGATGGGCAACACTGATGGAAGGATGGGTGGACAGATGAACAGATGGATGGATGGATGGATGGATGGATGGATGGATGGATGGATGGATGGAAAGGTGGATGGATGGATAGATGGATGGATGAGTGGACAGATGGAGAGACAGACAGACAGATGATGGATGGACAGATAGATGGATGGATAGATGGATGGATGGATGGGTGGGTGGATGAGGAATTAGTTAAAGAGCTAAAATCAGGGTGCTTTTCCTCCTTTTAAACACTTGGAAACACAGACCTACAGGCATGGACAAAGGCAGGCTAGAGGGTAGTCTTCAGGATCCACACCTTTCTTCTCCTAGAAGAACTGGAGAAAACTCTCAGTTCCTCCATAAGAGCCCTAGTCTCCTGAAGTGGCATGAGCAAAAGACAGGGTGGGCCAAAGACTTGGCAGATGCTCTGAAAGATGTCCCCTAGTGGCCCTTTGTGGGTCCCCACACATTTCTACTCACCCTAGTTGGGATACAATGAGCAGCAGAAAGAATGAGATAGGGCAAGGGTCTCTGGGGTCAGGTGAAAAGTGGAGTATGGGGAGCCCCAGAGGTCGGATCATGAGATGAGGCTCAGAAGTTACTGGCAGATGTGGGATCGGAAGGCCCATGAACAGGGCCAGTGAGAGATTCCAGCTGGGGTGACTCTCATAGCCCTGGCTGGGTTGTCCTCACCTGAGAGAAGGCAGTGGTCAGTAAACCTGTCTTCACAGTTCTGATAGGAGGCAGATAGACATGTGTGAGAAGTATTTGAGGTCCATTTCCTGATGAGCCCTCTGCCTGTAAATCCCAGAGCCCCTGGGAGTGAAGGTATCAGCTGATTTTTTTTAACACTCAACAGGGAAGAGCTACTTTGCTCTGCCACTGCAACAACTTCAGCTTCTCCTCATCCTGGACTCACCCTCAGAGCAGGAAGGGAGCTGACCTGGTCCATGGTCAGTGTGGCCTCCTTATAGTGCTTGCCCGAGGGGCAGAGCTTCAGGAAGGTGTCGTGGATGCTAAAGAGAAAGAGAGATATGGTTGTCACATGGGAATGAAAGGGGGCTATGGAGCCCCATGTTCATGTGTGTGGGATGTGTCATTAACAGAACCGACTAAGGATGGACTGACATGGAACAGGAAACATCTCTCCATCTTCCCATGGTCAATGTGGGGTTCTAAAACTGATCTGGGAATGGGAAAGGTGAGACTATATTATGGTATGTCACATGGACCACACTCCACAGTGTTTATTCTGGAATGTTAGAGCTGCCAGGAACTGCCACAGCTCCTTCCAGTCCCTTGGGTATAGATGGAGACATCTATAGACACTCCCGTCCTCAGCATGGAGAAGAGAAGTCACTTGGTGAACACAGGAGCCAGGTTCCAAATCCATGTGCTGACAGCTGGTAAACCTGACAGCCAAGCCAGACAGCTGGCAGCAAATGGTCCCTGTAGACTGAAGCCCTGAACCGTCTACCTCTTGCCCTTATCATGTCCCCTCTCCATCTGTAGGCAGCCTGGGAACTTTGTAAATGACAGACACATGGTTGCATGACTGTATGATCACTGAGAAAACAATAGGAAGGAACCCTGGCCCAGCCTGGCCCAGGCCAAGAGAAGATAACCCTGTAGCCTCTGTTCTCACATTATCCTGGACAGCAGGCTCTGTCCACCTGCTGCTCTTGGGACTACAAGGCTAGTGTCTGTGTCAGCTAGTGGAGGTCAGGGCAGACAGCAGACCCAGCAAGGCTGTGCGGTCTTGGGCAACTTGGTTAATGCTTTTGAGCCTTGACTTCATCATTTGGATAAAGAGTCATCAATACCTCTCTTGTGATGCAGGCTCAATGAAAGTGAAGTGAAGTGTACAGATGTGTGTGTGCATGCACGCTTGTGCATGTGTGAGGGTATAACTATAATATGTTTTAAAACACATTCTTCATATCTAGATAGACCTGAGTCCCTGCCTCCTCTCTGGGCTCTTCTCCTGTGCACTGGGCACGTGGCACTTTCTGCTGCTGCACCACTTCAAGCTAGCTGATAATGGAGGGAGCCCACTCACCTCACCTGGGCCTTCTTCCCAGCCTCCTCCTTATCATCATTGCATTTTTATTTAGTGTGTGTGTGTGTGTGTGTGTGTGTGCATGCGTGTATGTGTGTGTACACTCATGTGTGTGTGTGAGCATGTGTGTGTGTGTATGCGTGTGCAAGTACACCCTGCCCCAACACAAGCACATGCTTTCGCGTGCTCATGGAGGTCATAGACAACTTTCAGGAGCTTGTTCTTCCTACCACATGAGTCCGATTTTCTAACTCAGGCTTCCAGGCTTGGCAGCAGACGCCTTACTTGCTAAGTCATCTCGTCGCCCTCCAGCCACTTTTGTCAGCCTCTTTATGCTTCAAATGTACCCTTCTTTCCTCTACTCCCTCTCTATATGGCCTTTCTCTAGCATCAGACCTCTGATGTAAGCCGAGTGCTAGGAGCAAGCAATTTAATTCACGTTCTGGGTGAATAACTCACAGTCCCTCCATTGACATCCCCACATAAACTCAGATGGATTTTAGTCAGTGGGATTTTAGGGTCATGTGACCAAGTGAAGAATTCAGGGGTGATTCTCTGACTAGAGTACAGGGAGGGGGGAGGAGTCCATGCCAAGTGCCCAATGACAGAGAATGAAGAGCCATCTTCTGCTCCCCATTTAGACAGTCATCTTGTCCCAGCTCACTGATGAGGAAAGCATCCTCTGAGTCTCAGCCGTGGACAAGTGGAGGAAAAACAAGCAAAGGCTCTGCTGGCCCGCAGTGTCCCAGCTTTGTACTCTGGGAGGCTGGGCTCCAACAACTGCCACCAGCTTGTTTGCTTCCAACCTTCCAAATGGGCTTGAGCCCAGAAGAAGCCCCAGCAGAATTTGGAGGCCACGAGAGAACAGTCAGGGTTCGTCTCCCCTATGCTCACAACCTCAGCACAGCTCTTAGCTAAGTTTGTCCTTCCAGGAGGCCAGAGCAGCAGCTCCAACCTGCACCTGGACACCTCAGGCCGTGGGCAGGGACAGTTGGTGTTTAGACACTTCCACAGCCTCTGAGGTGTCTCTCCACCCTCCATCGCCTCTCAGGACTGTAGCTGAGAACGCTGCCTTTGTCCTCCTGGAATGCTGACTGATGAGGCAGACAAACCCACGTGAATCCTTTTCCTCCCCTACCAAGCGTGTGAGCAGAAACCGTAGACACGGGTTCCACTCCTGGCTGTCTCTTTCTGATCATTCTGTGCTGACTTGGGAGGGCCTGGAAAACGGGAGGGGGACCAGGGCTTGGAGATGCATGGAGAGAGCCATGACCCTGTCGATCTAGTAAGAGGCCCTAACTGTCCCCGGAGGCTCCATGTAAGTATTAAGACAAAACCAAAAAGCAGGTGTGGGGAGGTTAAGAGAGAATTCTAGAAGGTGTTGGGATGGGAAGAGTCATCTCAGATCAACAGGAAGAAAGAAAGACCATTTCTGCTAGGGGTTCCATCCCTACTGACCTCTAAGGGGAAGGGTGGGCAGGAAGGGAGAGGGAGCATTTTGACATTATCATTGTTAGAATTGCTTCTGTTTTTTTTTTTTCCCTCTCTTTCTCTCTCTCTCTCTCTCTCTCTCTCTGTCTCTGTCTCTCTCTCTCTCTCTTTCCTTCTTTCTATTTAAAAGGAAGTGTCTCACTGTGTAGCCCTGGTTATCTTGAAACTATGTAGACCAAGCTTGCCTTGAACTCAGAGATCTGCCTGCTTCTGCCCTCAAAGTGCTAGAATTAAGCGTATGTACCTATCATCCTGCCCAGCTAAAAAGCAATCTAACTTTGGCTATGTGTGGGGGGCAGGGTAAGAACATGTACCTTGTACATGTGCCTGTGGGGTCCAGAGGTGGGGTTCCCTGTCTTGCTCTACCACTTTCCATCTTATTGAGGGGGGAGCAGGATCCCTCGCTGAACCCAGATCTCACCGATTCAGCTAGACTGTTCGGCCAGGGAACTGTAGGGATTCTGTCTTCCCACCTCTGAGTCAGAGGTGGTGCTCACCATTTTCACACAGGTTCTAAGGACCAGACTCCTGTCTCCTGCTTGTTCCGAGTTCTTTATCAACAGAGCCATCTCTCCAGCTCTCTGTTAGGTTTAAGCACTCCCTAACCATACATGCTTGCGATGTGTACCTAGGGTGATCACTCCTCCATCCATACCGTAACAAGGACCCACCAAGGCAGGGGCCATTCCTTTACACAAGAGAAAACAGGAGTCACATGGGTGTGGACATTAAAGTGTGAGCCGCAGACACCAGCGCTCTCTCCCAGAAGCCCAGAGAAGGGAGGCTGGGAAGACCTACAGTTCTCATCAGGCCTGACCACATGTTGTGTGTTGGGCATATTCAGACATGTTCATCCTAGCATCTCCCCAATAGTCCCTGTGGGACAGGTGCAAGTGACCACTTTGTGGATGGGTAAACTAAGACTTGGCAAGTTTACCCAGTGTGCCCAAGGTCATACAACTGGGAAGACACAAGAGAAGATGACTGAACCCTAAAATGGGTAATTTGAGTTGTGCTATCTCCCCTTGAAGGGTCCACTATATCCCCCAGGAGAGAGCCCCTGTGCACCCATCCCCAGGCTGGGCAAGAGTGCTGGACGGGGCCCTGCCCAGACTCCATGCTTTCCCAGACAGCCACAGGGACCAGCTGTCCACAGATGAATCATGGCTGCATCTCGGCTGCCACAGAATGTTCTCCTCCTCCAAATATGGATCAGCCCGAAACGGAGCTCTGAATTAATCACTAATGGACTCAAAAGTCAAAGCCATTTGAGAAACTCACACGTTGGGCTTGCCAACAGCCAGGCAGCCTGGGTGTGGCTTGCTTCCACATTTGACTCCGAAATGAGAGACTGGCTCCGACCCGCCTTGATGATTGCTACCTCTCCTTGTGACCTTGGGCCTGCCATGACACACCCTACAGACTCAGTTTCCCTTATGAAATGAGAGTCTTGGTGACTCCCCTGCCTGGATCCAGTCAGATACCTGTGACTCTGAAAGCCTGTACCTCTCTCTGCCATCCTATTGCCCACTGCTGCTGAAACCTTTTAGTTTAGTGGGTCTCAAATGGACTCTCTATTAAAACCCTGCAGGGAATTCGTAAATGGGTCTGTACCCCCACTAGGCCTCGGGGTTCTTATTCAAGCCCAAGAAAACAGCACAGATTCTACAAGCTTCCAGATGCTTCTCCTGCAAGAGTAAAATCAGAGATTTATTATAAGCCCCTGGTCCCTGCCTGGGCTCAGTTATCTGGGTTTCTCCACCACATAAGTCAAAAGCTTGTTGTTTTATGGTATAGCCCACAGATATTTATAAATAGCCCTTCTTTAGTCCAAATGTGCAGAATTTTACTTCCAAGCTGTGTGACTCTGGGAAAATCACTGTCTTTCTCTGAGCCAGTTTCCTCGTTTGCAGACAGGAAATAATAGCCCAGTAGAAACAGCTGTCTGTCTGTGTTCAGCCGTGAGCTGGGTACATATTGCTCACACAATGACATGTCATCTCCTTGGCCTAATGACGGCTTTGTGAGAGTGGGTGCTGAGTCCTCTCACACTGTTTTATAGTGTAGAAACCAGGGCCCAGTCACACGGCCAGAAAGCAGCAGAGCTGAGCCTGAAACCCAGGCTCTTGGCTCCCAGGAAGAAAACTTGCCATACTGTGCATGCTGGAGAACAGGGAATGGAGACTACAAAGTCTGCGGAGTCTCCAGGATGCTAAGAAGAAAAAGAGGCCTCATAAGAGGCTTGGTAGAGCATTTGCCCACCTGTGTGATACCCTATGGTCAGAACCACACACACACACACACACACACACACAACAGGAAGGAAGGGAAGGAAGGAGGGAAGGAGGAAGGGAGGGAAGGAGGGAGGGAAGGAGGGAAGGAAGAAGGGAGGGAGGGAGGGAGGACCAACCTGAGTAGGGTCTGGGAACAGCATGTTAACAGACACATCCTTAACCCAGAGATTCCAGAGTATCATGGATTCATCCAAAGGGCTCAGCCTATGTCAGGCTGACCCAGTCTCCAGTCACAGTATATGAGGATCTGGTGACCTGGCCTCTTGATGCTTATTCATGTGAAGAGGGTGAGACACCTGATACAGACTCATTGCCTCCTTCCCCCCACCCTGCTATTGATTTCTTCATGGTTTTTATTAGTGGACAACCACCATTCAACTGGGCCATCATTGAGGCCCCTTAAGAAAAACTGTTCAAAAATGATGGGGGCTTGGTCTGGTCCAGCTTGACATTAGCAGCTCATGAAGGCCCCGTCTCCCCTAAACATTGTGAGCTAGGTACATTCCGAGCCCACACCATGAAATCAATGTCTGAGCAGTTTTCTTCCTTGACCTATGATGCACCCCTAAAATAAGCATGTTCGAGACTCTGGGTGCCCGAGGAGCTGGTCTGTTTGCAGCATGTGTTGTACCTTTCCAGGCATTGTACTTCTGCGTCAGTGTGTATAACTATCCTCACTTCAGAAACCAGCAGCAACTTCTAGCTCTCAGTCTAGTTTTCCAAAGCAATACACTGCACCAGGCTAAAAACATAAGCACTCTAAAGCCTACAGTCAGGGTGACTTATATCCTGTACCCCACACTGATCCACTCTGTTCTCCAGAGGCATTTTACAAACAGCTTATTGTTTCTCTTGGTTTTTTTCCTTGATATTTATATAACACTTCTAAGTACTGTGCTAATGCTACCAACTTGTCAGTGCCGTTTCATTATAGACATTATCTTGTGACATGCCCCTATTAAGAGGAGGATTTATTTCTTTATATATGTCTCCTTTCCCAAAGTCCCAATTTAAAACAATTTGCCCGAATCGATATTCTGTATTTACCGTATTATTGTTATATTTTATTTATTATTAAAGCATTGCTCACGGCTGGTTTCCCTTGTGTAACGTGATTACATTCTTTCTTGCAAGCCTTTTGTTTTTCCCAGAGTTAACCATTGCCTTGTTTTCTTTTTCGTAGATTACAGTATGTCTGTCATTAGTTCATCCACCAAACTTTCTACAGCACGGTAAATGGCCGATTGTTCTCCAGGCCTGTTTCCTGTCTTGCTTGAGCTTTTCCTCATTACCATCCTTGTAATTAATTTTTCCAACCATTTGGTAGGATTCTTTTCTCTCTGGTTCCTGGGTCTTTGAGTTTGATTACTAATTTTAGCTAAGCAAATCCTCAAAAATGCTGTCTCAGATATGTGTACACCCTTTATTTAATTGCATGTAAAAATATTGTTATCCCACCTACATTCATGATTGATAGACTAGCTAGGAACTTAGTTCTAGATTGGAAATGGCTTTCCTAAGAATTTTGAAAGGGTTATGTCTTCTCATTCAAGCCCAAAGCTGTTCTGATTCCATGCCCACTCTGTATCATTTTTCCTTTCCTCCCTCCGTGGAAGGTCTTGGCATTCTGAAATGTCATGATGGTGTAGGCTCTTTGTTCCCTGCTGACATGTAGAGAGGTCCTCCTGGTCAGACTTATAGAAAGGCTTTGAAGATTCAGTGTAAGATCCCTCTGCTTCATTGTGCTTGGCTGTGACTCTTATCCAGACTGTAAGCTCCTCTCACACTGGAGCAGGTGAGAGGCCAAGTGAATCACAGGCAAGAGGTAGACTCACCTGAGACCCTCAGTTTCCTTTTGTAATCTCCTGGTTCTGTGCTGTGGCATTCTAAGCTCCCTGGGCCTTTCTGGGTTTTGAGTCTGTCACTCCGAGCCCTGCAGATTAGATTCTTTCAGCTTTCTACTCAGCTGAGTCCATTTTAGGACTGTAGTTACTGGGTACTTCTCATGTATCTGTTAGCTTTTCTCATCTATGGCTTTCTTTTTGTGCTTACAGGTTTTTCTTTCTTCTTCAAAACAAAAAACAAAACAGAAAGCATGCCTTTGCTCTCCCTTTGGTAGTGGGAACAGACATTAGTGGTATTCTTGTTCTCCACGTTGACTGGATGCTCCAGGCACTCGACTTTCCTGATTTAATCTCGTAATCTTGAACATCATACTTCTAAGGTTCTCCATGGAGGCCCCAGCCACTCAAGACAGCGTCCTGCTGGTGAGTGAACCAGCACCGGTGTTTCCTGAGCCATCATGATACAAGTAGGATGACCAAGTGACTTCTTCCTTTGGAACCCCAGCTGTTGAGCATCTTGATCATCTGAGGCCCTCATCCAAATCTAAATCTGCCCCTCAGGCTATGATCTCCACCAGTGGGGGGTGTCACCTTTACTGAAGAAGTAAGACCTTCTCCTGCATCACCCTGCCATGTTAGAGTTTATGCCCCCCCTCTGCTCCTGTCCATCTTATCTGAAGGTGTGCAAGTCTAGAGACAGATGTAGAGCAGGAGCTGAGCCACCGCATCCTCCACTGCCTTCATTAGACAGGGTACCCAACACCCACTACCTAATCTATTCCTCTTCTCTATGGCTCCAAAGGTAGAAGAAGTCGTGAGGCACGGCTCCCTGTGCTCAGGAATGGAGCCATTAGTCAGGGTAGGTCGGAAGGAGCTTCAAGAGAAGCTTGTAAGACAGGTTTGATGTGATGCACAGCTTCCCTACCAACATCTGGACAATTGAAGTTGCACCTTTACCATGGGGAAGTGTTATCAAACCACCCCGCATAAGCCAATTAAAGGAATCAAATTAATAGTGGAAAGCAGAAAAAGATTTATTCAATACGATCACATAGGGAAGAGGGACAAAGGGATCCTGCAACTCTCCGTTTTCAGCAGGGTTAAAGTCCAGTTAGAGATCTGAGGATGTGCACATACGTATGTCAAAGACATACTGGCCAAGATGGGGTCCTACCTATCTCTGACCTATCATTACCTGGGGTTCAGTCTCATCCTGTAAGGTGGTTTGACAAGCAGTTAGAACTGTGTAAAACCTCTTTCAGGGAGACAAGTTCCCATAATGGTACCTTTTCCTTCTCTAGGCATGAGACTCCTGGAGAAATTTCCATTCTTTGGGATCCATTGTTTGAACAGTCTGAGATTGAGACACACGGTGTCTCATTAGAATATCTTCATTTATGCCAGGCCAGTTACATAAAGACACTGTATTAGTTGCTTTTCTCGTTGCTCCGACAGAACGCTTAACAGAAATAACTTATGAGAGGAAGGGTTTGTTTGGGTCATGTTTCAAAGGGGTAAGGCCTTCATGGTGAAGCCAAGCTGGGGCAGCTGGGATGTTGGGTCTGTAGTCCTGGGTACTTATGGGATGGCCTATTAAATCCTAGTGGATCAGGAAGCAAAGAAGTCTAGAAACAGAAGTTTCCATAACCCTACAGCCCTCTATTTGCCAGTGAGGCCCCACCCCCTAAAGGTTCCACAACCTCCTGAAATAGCATCAGTGTCAGCAGCGGGAGGGCAAGTGTTCAAACACATGAGCCTGCTGCTGGCACATTTACATTCAAACCATAATGCACACCTTTGATGGGGATGGAAGCAGGCCGGGAAGAGGATGTGAACAGCTGCCACCTCAAGACCTGATGGTCAGTTCTTGTAAGAGGGGAGTCCTAAGGATGGCTTGCTTCCAAGAACCTTATTCTCAGAAGGCTAACCCAGAGAAAAGGAAAATAGGGGGAAGAGCGCTCAAGGGGGAAACGTGTGCCATCCATATTCTCTCTCCCTGAGTCCTCACCACTACCATCACAACCACCCAACAGGCTAAGTATCCACAACAGGGTCTGGTGTTAAATTACACTTCATGAAAGCAAGGGAAAGATCCAGAGTGGGTAGGTGGCTTTCTAGATGCTTCATATAAAACTGGCAAAGAAGACAACCTAAAAAAAAAAATAGACAAAAGGTACAGAACAAAATGAACAGGATATAGGCTCAGGAAGCAACGAGTGATGTAAGTGGGTGAGCCACTGATGAAGGTAATGCGTGGAACATTCTCTCGGGAGTCTGGATGATAAACTGACAATGAGCAGGAGCTGAGTCAGGACGAAGGGCCACTGGAGAGAATGGGGGCATTTGCTTTGCATTTAGAACTTGCGTCCTGTTTGGATTTTCTAGTCATATTTCAATGTTGCTTCTTTTCCTCTTGTTTTATGTTTTATGCATACATTACTTCTTAGGAAATATCAGTAGGGATCAGGTAAGTCGTAACATACAGCTCACTTGGAATTTTGCCATTTTTTCCCCCTCTATGTATAAAAGTGAGTTTAGAGTGTGACTCAGTGCTAGAGTCCTTGGCTAGCACGTATGAAACCCCAGCTTTGATTCCCAGTATAGAAAAAAAAAGGAAGTAAATAAGTAGTACTTTTAAAAAGAAAGGTAGCAAAGCCTCAAGACTATTCCTGGTCTCCATGGCTCTTTGTCACGTAGCTACCCCTATTGTGCCTAGAGAGTCTAATGCTTGTGATGTCTGGCCGAAAGTCAGTTCAAGAAGAGCCAATGGGGACAAGGGGTGGTGTGTGTGTGTGTGTGTGTGTGTGTGTGTCCAGGATAGTGTCTAAATGGTCTACTCATTCCCATCTTCACTATCTTTCTCCAAAAGTGTCCTGGAACGCTCATTTACATACCACACAACTTTGTTGGGCACCTACCTGGCTACAAGAACATCTACCCTGGTCATCCCATTTCATGCCCTACAAAGCCATTTGTCACAACTCCATTCTGGATGAATAGGACTTTGGCCAAGAAGTTTCCCACAAGGAAGAGTCCTCCTTGAGAACACACCCTCTGCTCTCATTGTGTCTGGTAGAGACTGAACCCTGGAAGGAGGCTTTGGGGGTGGGGGCAGGAAGGAGAAGGGACAGGTAGCCGGATGAGTATGCAAGATGCTTCCAGCTTCACTGGACCAGTGAATGGTCCTGATAGGCTCACCCTACACTTTCTAAGCCTTTCCTCATTCTCTTCACTGCCCTAAGGAGTCCCAACAGCTACAAAGAACCTCTGCCTCAGGTGGTAGTAACAGCACTGCAGCCTGAGTCTGATGTCTCCTTCTGCTCCAGTGGACTCTCACGCCTTCCAGTCCACCCCAGATGTTTCTTTGGGGCTGTGTGGTTCTAAGAGGGATCACACCACAGGGGCAGAGTAAAACCATACCAGGAAAGAACCCAGCTCGGGGAAAGGGAAGGGAGGGCCGGGGTCTTTACTCACCATAGAATCTCATTTCTGGTCAGGAAGGTCAGAGCCTGCAACAAATCAGAGAGGAGACTGACACTCAGTCCAGTCCCGCTCCCCACCCCCAATCCCGGCCCCTAGAAGAACATGAAGCCTCAAAGAGGGGAGGGGTGTGCTCTCACACTGTACTGTTGAAGAAGTGATGACACCAAAGCCCACAGGACCAGGTCTGTGGGGGTAGCAAAGGGTAGGATGATGCCATTAGTCTCCTGGCCATGTTATGGGGAAAAGGCAAAGTGGCCTAAACTGGCAGAGTCGTTCTGAGACAAAGACAAAACCCTGGGCTCTAGGGTAGGAGATACGGGGTGAGGAGGTTTAAGCATTGGTCTGAATCACGTGGACACAAGTATAACAAAGGCAAAAGACATCACTGCCAGCCTGGCAGACTCCAAACTTTAGGCAAGAGTTCTCCTCTCTGTCCCTCCTGCCCTGGGAAACTCCTAGTTCTGTCCCAAGAATCTGTGACCTGACTACCCACCTGGTACTCTTCCAGGTCCTCCCACTGCATCTGATACCTCAAACACTGCCCCATGCTGACCCAGCCTCCTCCTGCCAGCAGTAGAACTTCTGCCCCCAAGGGCTCAACAGCTGGTACAGTCCGTTGATTCTGTTACCATGGTGACCAGCATCACCTTCTGCCCCTGAGCTGGCAAACAGGTTCTTCTGATGCTCTGGCTAAGAAACCACCTCCAAAACAACAAACAGAAAGGCAAGCCGAAAGTGGCCTTGAGACGTTGACTCAGGGAGTCACGATGCCTGGGATGGAATCCCAGATCTGCCATGTGCTTATTGTGTGACCTGGAGCAAGCTACACAACCTCTGTGATGTTTTTGCTCTTACCTTTTCAAGGGGATAAAGAGTCTCAGGATCATTTCGGGGATGCCCGGAGATGATGCAGGTGATAATTATTGACACATAGAGAGTACTCACTAAGTGTTAGGGCCAGATCCGGGTTACTGTTCGGGCTGTGGGCTACAGAGATGGAGTGTTAAACATAGACCTTGACTTCAGAAGATGGCCTACAGGGTACAGAAGGATACTTTATACCGTCAGTCTGAGTCCTTGTAGGAACAGAGGGTGCACTCAAATTTGGATGATAAGAAGGGACTCTTCACAAAGATGAGCTCAAAGGTAGAAAACTCCCAAGATGAGGCAGAAGTCAGAGCTCCTCACCACAGAGCTGCTCTGATTCTGGCTAAAAGCACACGGACCAAGTACCCCAGCATCACACTCTTAACTTTCTGGGGCACACAAAGCAGGGAAAAATGGGAGAGACTTTGGATCAGGAAGCAAACAGACACCAGCAGCACTGCCATTGGCACTGGTGTTCTGAGGAACTCCCCTAAAGCCCTCTCCCTGCTCTTCTCCAGGGTGTCCTTCATACCAGCCCTCATGGTACACATGAGTGTCTTTTCAACCTGTCACATATCTGGTCACAGACTGTCCTGGGAGGATCCTGGACCTCTGAGGTGGTAAGTTCTCTAGAATTGTAACTGCTCTGTTTGCTGTCTTTCTTGCACAGAAATTGAGGCAGGCAGAAGGAAGATGGACTTTCATCTCCTCAATTACTGAACAGGCATCAGCGCTAGGCATTTCACCTGACCCTGGCAAGATGCAACTCTTAAGAGTCAGACCACGTGCACACTCCGCGAACATATGTCCCCGGGGTTGGAAGCCGATGTTACCAGAGGTAACAGTGTGGAGATACGCATATACAAAAACTGCTAAGCAAGAAGACAGGCACATCAACCCCTAGATACTGTAACACCTATGAAGTTTAGGCTTAAAACCTGCAATCAAGTTCCAGGGGGAAACCTTAATGTTTTAAGTAATTCCACATTCATATTTATCTTAGAATGCATGTAGCCTTTGGACTGTAGGCCACACTTGCCTGATTATATACAGAGACACTTAATAGCTACTACATGCTCAGGGACCTAGACTTTGATGTCTTAAAGGTTGGATTTCATCACTTTAAGCAAATCATAAAATTACTGTAAGCCTCGGTCCCCATCTCTAAAATGGGACTGAGAATTCCCTACTTTGTAAAATTGCAAGGAGAAAAAAGAATGACGAGGGTGTAGCTTTCATTGTTGTTATTTTTTTAATCAAGATGCATGGTATAAACCAGTACTTGAGAAAGAAAGGACAACACTGCTTTAAAAGTTGAGCCTGCAAGTGAAGGCCTTCAGCAGATAGGCAGTCACTGAACCCCATCCAATTATGACCCCTTCTCTGCATCTGTCATAAGCCGATTGGTTCATGCTCATAGCAGCCCATGGGATTCTTGCTCCCTTACTCTGGGGATGGCAGAATGGTGAGTTTAAAGGATGCTGTGGGACTAGGCAAGTTGTAGGTCTAGAACACCCAGGGGAGCCAGAGACCTTTGAGATTGTACACTGGTAGGCTATATCCTTCTCCATCTGGTTTTTTTTTTCTACAAGGTAAGGTGACTTGGCACCAGCCTGTTGTGTCTCTACACTCCGCTGATCCTTGCTAAAAGAGAGCAACAAAGGCAACAGAGAGAACTGTCCAGCAGCCCAAAGCTCTCAGCCCCTCGTGCAACACCTATAGAGCTAGACAGGGAGAAGACCAGAGATGACTCCTTGCCTTCGACCCTCTACCCAGACACACAGGAATGGGAACCCACAGCCCTTGGGAAGCTACAGTGAAAAAGAGACGGATAACAAGGACCAGGCTGGAGGTCAACACTGGAGCTGCTGGACACCCTAAGGTCTCCAAAGAAGGGCCATTGGAACAGACGCCTGAGTGGCCGTGCTGAGCCAGGTTGAGAAGATGGGACAGCGTTCCAGGCCCAGGAGGCAATGGATCCCAGCCAGAACTGTAGAACACTGCACGCGTTTTCACGTTCACATTTTATAGGGTACCTTCCCTTCTGAAAATGACGCATGTTTGTCATTTATGACTAGGATTTAAAGATGACTTTATAAACATCGCTCTTTAATGAAAAGAAATAGAAGCCCTTTTAAAGAAAAATATTAAGTGAATAATTTTACAGGTGGTAGAGGAATGCACCAGAAATTACAAGGTGCTTCGTGTGCTCATGCTCTCTCTCTCTCTCTCTCTCTCTCTCTCTCTCTCTCTCTCTCTGTCTCTCTCTCTCTCTCTCTCTCTCTCTCTCACACACACACACACACACACACGCGCCAGGGTATGCCAGCCCTGCTACCCTCCTGTCTCCTTCAGCTTTCACCCTCTCCCCATCTGTCCCTAGCCCACACCCCTCCCCATCCCCAAAGCCCTGTGACTTCATCCTAGACAGATCTTTTATTGGTTCTCACCAATAACAATAGTAGCAATAAGAATGTCACCTTGCATTTGCATATCCCTTTACAGTTCCAAATGCTTTTATATGTACCACCTCATTTGCCTGAGGAATAAAAGACCATGCTTTAAAAAAAAAAAAGGCAAAGAAAAGAATGAAGAATGATAAAGAAAAACTCCCCACGTGAGGTTCTGCTCCAGTGTATTAGGGAACCTCTGCCCCTCCCCCAGCCCCCTGTGCTGCTGGGTGCCTGTGGTGCCACAGTGATTTCAAAAAGGTATAGCTGAGCAGTGAGGAGACTCCGGGAAGGACAGTCCCACATCCTGCCTCTCTGAGACCTGCATAACATAGGCTTCTGTCACCTTCCAGGGAACTGCTGTCACCTTCCAGGGAACTGCAAGGATTCTTCCAGCCCCTGCTCAACTAGATTTACTTTTACCTGTTCTGTCAAATTCAGAGTCTCTGAAAAATGACTGGTATCCAGGCTGTGTAAAGGATTCTCACAACGTAACAATACAAAGAAATAAGCCAACTAAAGGGGGGGGGGGGCAAGGGTTGAGAGATGGCTCAGTGATTATGAGTACTTGAATAAGTACTGCTCTCAAAAAGGAACTTAGCTCAGTTCCCAGCACCCACATTAGGTGGCTCACCTAACCCAGCTTTAAGGGTTTAATGCCCGCTTCTAGATTCCATGGGGACCTGCATTTATGTACACACACACACACACACACACACACACACACACATACACATACACACTTTGAAATAAAATAAACCTTTAAAAATTAAATTGAAAATTAGCCAAGGATATTTTGATGGTTTGAATATGCTTGGCCCAGGGAGTGGCACTATTAGAAAGTATGGTCCTGTTGCAGTAGGTGTGACCTTGTTGAAGTAGGTATGTCACTGTGGGTATGGGCTTTAAAACCCACATCCTAGCTGCCTGGAAGTCAATATTCTGGTAGCATCCTTCATATGAAGATGTAGAACTCTCAGCTCTGCCTGCACCATGCCTGCCTGGATGTTGCCATGTTCTTGTTTTGATGATAATGGACTGAACTTCTGAACCTGTAAGCCAGCCCCAATTAAATGTTGCCCTTATAAGACATGTCTTGGTCATGGTGTCTGCTCACAGCAGCAAGACCCTAAGACAGATATGAATAGGCATTTCTCCAAGAAGATAAGGGAGTGGCCTAAGAGTCCATGAAAAGCATCTCAACATCATTAGCCATCAGGGAGCTAGATGCAAATCAAACCCACACTAAGATGCCTCTTCACACCCACCAGGATGGCTGCTTTGAACAGAAGGGTAAGTGTGCTCACAGCGGCATCATCCATAATCGCCGGAAGTGGAAGCACGCCCAAAGCCCATTAACTGGTGCATACCTATAAAGCAGAATAGTACTTGGCACTACGACAGGTGAAGTTTGGTCCCAGGAAATAGCATGCCTTAACAGTCACAAAGGCCACGTAGTGAATGACTCCCCCTGCTTAAGATGTCTGGAGTGGACAAAGCCATGCGGATAAAAAATAGGCTGGTAGTTTTCAGAGGCTAAGGGGCAGGCAACCGAGAGTGAGTGACTGCAAATGAGAACCAAGCCTCTTTATGGGTAGATGAGTGTGTTCTAAAATTAAATGGTGGTACGACTCTGAATAGCTTAAAAACCGTGAAGTTACATACTTTGCAGGAGTGAATTGTATGGTGTGTCAATTATACCTTAAAGCTGTTATTTTAAAAATGACAAGATATGTTTAAGTGCTAACTCAATGCTTGTAAAGCACCATAAATATTATTAAAGAATGTGTAAATGAGTGAATTCAGATCTATGCCCCCCCAGCTCAGTCTAACCCAAGCAAGTGACTCCACCCACAACCACCCCTCCCTCCTGGGCCGGCTGGCTCCCTGCATGCCTCTAGCAGTCAGCCATGCTACACTTGGTCAGCTTTGTCCACAGGCAAGAGTTAGTGATTTCCTTGTGGCAAGTAGCAGGCCTTCGGGAACCCATCCTGGTTTCTCTAAGGCTATGCAGAGTAAGAATGAGGGTGGCAGGGCTGCCTTGGAGGAGGTCCAGTCTTGGAGACAAATGTACCCAAAGATGGAGATCAGGGAAGATGGAGATCAGGGTGATTGGAAACTTCCCCAAAGCCCTGGAAATCTGGAAGCTGGAGCCCCTGCTTTCCCACAACAGAGACATTTAGACTCCTGTCCTAACATCGGCTTAAGCACTGGTCCAGCACAGTGCGGAGCAAGCGTGCTCAGCTCATGCACTGGTGTGCAAGGCAGGACTCTTGACTTCTGCAGTCCAGTGGCTTGGTGCAGGGATCTAGAAGTTTCCTGAAGCCCCCAAGACAGGGTGTAGAGATATCATTACCTTAGCCCCTAGTGCAGAGTACACCACGGTGCTTTCCCAGAGCTAGAGGGAAGCTGGGGCCTCAGCAAACTGCACATACTACCCAGAAGACTAAGCGTGGACAATGTAGACAGAGGATACCCTGATTTAGAATTTTGTGGTTTCTTTCCCCTCACCTTCCTCTCGGACACTATGTTTGCTTTAGTCCTTCCTGGTCACACAGCTTGGGAGGAAGATAGGATTGTTGGGGGGTAGGGAACTAAGATACATGGTCCACGATCCTCCTTTTCTTTTTTAAAAAAGTAAATCAGACATTTGACAAATCAGAAGAGAACACTAAAAGAAGCACAGACTCGAGTTCATGAAAAGGCTAAGAAAGCTATGGTGAGATGGCCGAGCAGTGCAGCATTTGCTGTATAAGCCTGGGCACAATCCTCAGAACCAGCTTCACAAAGTTGTCTTCTGACCTCCACACTCCCACAGTAGCCTATGTCTTCCAACACACACACACACACACACACACACACACACACACACACATAGAAACTCAAATAGATTTAAAATTTTTTGAGGCAAATGAAGAAGACCTGAGGAGATGGTTCAGTCAGCAGAGTGTCAGCCAAAAAAGCACAAAAGCCAGAGTTCTAACCCCAGTATCTACAGAGTTTAAAGGGGGGGGCAGGCATAGTCATGAACACGTGGAGGGTCATAAATGAAGACATAGTTTCATTCTGAGCTGCTGGTCAGACAGTCTAGTTAATCCAATCAGTGAGTAGTGGGCTCAGTGGGGTATCTCTGACTCTAAAGGAAAAAACTAGCAATAGAGGAAGAGACCCCTCAACCTCTAGCCCCTCCTCATGTGATGCATACACGAAGACAGAGGAGTTCGACATGCCACCAAAGGGCTGACAAGCGTCTCACACAGAGGCTTCCCCTGCTTTGCCTGGTGCAGTGCACTACATTCTAGTGTCCAGTCGGCTGTCATTCAGGGACTGCACAAAGAACCACAGGAATTTGTTTCCTGTGCTTTTCTTACCCTGGATTACAGACACCCCTGTTTTCAATGGCCCTGGACGCTGAAAACCTCCTGAGAAAAAAAGTAAGTATCCTTGGCATTCAAAGAACATAAAAGGCTGGGGACAGAGGACAGAGGAAATGTGCTTGGGCCCTCGACAAGGGTGACCTTGCCCTTTTCCAACTTGCATCAGATGCCCTGGTGCCTCATGTCACACCCTGATTTCGGGAACTGTCACATGAACCGGTCCACGTGAGATTAAGCCATCTCCCAGGGACTTGGCATTACCTCACAAACTCTTCAGCCTTCAATTTCTGCCCTGGAATCTTCGATTAAAAAAAGAAATCTTGAGGAACTAGAGGGATGGCTCAGCTGTTAACAGCACCAGCTGTTCTTGCAAAGGACCCAGGTCCCACTCCTGGAACCCACATGGTGGCCCACAACTGTCTGTAACTCCAGGGGATCAAACAGCACTGCACACACATGGAGCACAGATTTAATATGCAGGCAAACCACTCATATAATTAATTGTTTAGTTAATTCATCTTATTGATCTATGTGTAGACAACAGCTAAGTTCAGTGTGATGATTCTGGGTGACCTTCAACCAAATGGAGGTGGGAGCTTGAAGTTCTTCAGGAGACAGATCTATGGTTTCAGCGTGTCTAGATGGGGGTTCAAGCTCTTGGGGGAATGAGGGGGCACTGGACATTCCTGGATAGTCATACAGTGGTGTCCTCTCTCCTGCCTGTTTCTTATCCCTGGGATCAGCTCTCAAAAGACCTACAAAAAAAGGCCTATATCAGGGTTTGCTTTTATTGACAGCATGCTAGAAGGTCCTGAGAAAGTGGAGAGCAGCTTCTTGACCAGAAAGGGGACTCCAGAAACTTGTTCTCTCATTGGAACAGTTTTTTTAATTTGGAAATGTCATAGACAGACCTTA
Organism: Grammomys surdaster; assembly: GCF_004785775.1. Lineage (NCBI taxonomy): Eukaryota > Metazoa > Chordata > Mammalia > Rodentia > Muridae > Grammomys > Grammomys surdaster. The sequence goes on along the minus strand of NW_021605365.1, from coordinate 389,540 downwards.
GCAGTCAGCCTTTGAGAACTGATGCTTTACAAAGCATCAGGCTGAGGTCCAAGGTTCAACTTGCCTAAAACACAGGGGAAAACAGGGCAACTGGTCCTGGAAGTCACTGTCTCCTTTCCCACAGACCTGGAAAAGCAGCTTGCTGGACATCACAGAATCAGTCTCACAAGCAGGATCCTATCTGTGGTAATACCTCTCGACCACTCAGCATAATGCAGCTGGCATGATATGAAACCAAGCCTGGGGCTGGAACTCAGGTGAGGGCTCCTGTCCCATGCTTCACACTCAGCAGTAAGACTGGCTTAACCAGAGAGTTCCCCGCCTCTCTACCTCCTCTCCGCGCCTCATCCCTGTGTGTGTGGATCTGTGTAAGCCAGAGGACAACCTCAGAAATCTTTCCTCAGGTACCACAGGTCAGCGTTTCTCACTGGCCTGAAGCTTGTGGAGGAGGCTAAGCTGGCTGGCCAGCACTGGAGAGCAGAGAGTTTCTGTCTTCCCCGAAGGGAAACTGTAGCCCTGCTGCCATGCCTGGCTTCTTCTACATTCTAGGGACTGAACTCAGAGCTATACCATTATAAGGTAAGTGCTTTACCAATTGTCTTAGTTAAGGTCTTACTGCTGTGAGCAGACACAATGACCAAGGCAACTCTTATAAGAACAACATTTAATTGGGGCTGGCTTACAGGTTCAGAGGTTCAGTCCATTATCATCAAGGTGGGAACATGGCAGCATCCAGGCAGGCATGGTACAGGAGGAGCTGAGAGTTCTACATCTTCATCTGAAGGCTGCTAGGAAAATACTGGCTTCCAGGCAGCTAGGATGAGGGTTTTAAAGCCCACACCCACAGTGACACACCTACTCCAACAGGGCCATACCTTCTAATAGTGACACTCCCTGGGCCGAGCATATACAAACCATCACACCAATCGAGTTAGCTCCCTGGTGTGCTCACACTCTCTGATACTCCTTAGCTTAAATCCTCTCCCTGTGACCCTTTCTATTGCCTGCTGTCCACCCTGCTTCTGCTAGGTGGCCAGGCCTTGGGTGTAGTGGCTACTTGTCTTTGCCTAATAGTCATTTACTTGTAAGGTTATTGTTGACCCTTTTAAAGTGTCCCGGATATTTTACTGGTGTTAGAGATGGAGTGGTGACCAACACAGACTCAATTATTGGCCTTGAGAAATTCGACTATGGTAAGGAAACACTGAGTCAGTGGTCATTCGGTTGCCTACAGAGCCACACCAGTGCTGTGTCCAAAAAGCAGGAAGAATGTCAGTGATAGGACAGTTGTCTCATCCAAGGCTCGGGGAGGCTTCTCTGAGGAGGGGACACTGAGCTAGACCTAAGAGAACAGTAACAGAAGCAGCCATGAGGGAAGGTGATTCCCGGTAACGCAGATAATGCAGGAATGCGTGGAGAGGCTCCCACAAAAGAAACTCAGGGTGTTGGAAGAACAGAGATGGCTACAGAGTCGATGGGTCAAGGGCAAGACCCCAGAAACAGGGGAAGAAGATGGCTTGGGGCAGAAGATGGCTTGGGGCAGATCAGTACTCTCTGTCAAGAGCAATGGGAAGTCATTGTAGGGCATCATGCTGAGAACTGATACAATCTGATGTCTGTTTTCAAGGGGTCACTTCCTTGTAGGATGGCTGGCGAATGTGCTGGAAGAAGGCCATGAGGCTGGGGACACGTGTGAGGAGACTACGGAGTAAGCCACAGGATGGCTGGGACAAGGTTGTGGATGTCTGAAAGAACTTAATGACATCATATGGCGTCTCTCGACTACGAGAGGGGAGGGAGCGTGAACTACGAGTGACCCTTGGGACTCCGACTGTGACAGCAGCAAGGAGGGAATGCTGGAGAGTTGGGTGGAAAGGGAAGATTTAAAATGTCTAGTTTTAGATGTCTATGTGGCAGACAAGTAGCAATGACAGGAGATTGGGATTTAGGTCACCACAGAGCTCCAGGCTATAGACAGACATTAGGGAATGTCTGGGCATAGATGTAGCATTGAAAGCTGTAGGTGAGATCAGTGAGGAATCCCAGAGAGGAAAAGACAGGGTTCCTGCTCATCAATAGTTCTAAGGGAGCAGGGAAAACACCCCACTTTCCAGAACGGCAGAACAGCCCCTTGGAGGCCAGCCCTTTCACTGGAAGTCATATCCAAAGCCATCTACTCAAAGGTGACCTAGAGGGGTCAATCCCTAAAGGGGAAGCGTTCTGATGTGACACTCAGTCTTGCTCATTCTTGAGGAGCTATGGATCAAGTAGTTAGAAAGCTTCAGAGCAAGCAGAAAGTGGAGGGTGAGTGAGAGGGTTCTTACATCCCCCCAAGGTATGGAAGGAAATAAGCAAGAAGATTAACTAAACGCAGGAGGTCTGAGGGCCAGCATCTCTGGGGAAAGTAAAGCACAGAGTCAATGTTCAGAGTAGCCTCCTAGTGCGCGTAGTGGCGTGGGACTGAGAGCCAGCCAGGGAGCCCAGAATTGTTAGCAGCTTCGTGAGCCTTGGAAGATAATCTTGAACTTGATAGCCCACCAAAGAGGAAGAGCCTTAACAAACAGGCAGGCTTGCACCTACAACCCCAGAAAAGCTAGGCAGCAGGAGGAAGGGTGAGCCAGAAATAGAACAGCCCCCACAGTCTGACCGCCAGCATCATAGCGGCCCAATCCCAGGCTGGATTAGAGTGACCTTCCGCTTTCCTGACTGCCTTCAGGAAGGCAAAAATAAATCCTCTGAGATGAGAGACACATCAGTCAGAGCCCAGAGCATCTCCATAATAGAAACGCCCCACAGGGGAGCCAGACCTTGGGCTTTTCTGATCCAGACTTTAAAATAGCTGTGATTAATACAGTTAAGAAAATAGATGATGAGGTGCAGAATTTCACAGGGAACTGGGATCAAAAGAAGCAGGTGGAAATGCTGCTATAACACATAGAGCTTGGAAATGGGTATCTTTTAAAAATGGCTAACAAGGGCTGAGGATGTAGCGTCATGGTAGAGGATTTGCCTAGCATGCATGACGTCCTGGGTTCGATACCGAGCACCCAATCTCCTTCCACAAAAGCTAACAGTTTTTCTCTGTAGTTAGGAGAAAGGGCTCCCAGAGGCAAAGTAAGTAGTTGTGAGGTCGTATGGGTCCACCTTACCAACAGGACAGATGACAGACAGGGAGGCAGGGCCAGCTACAGGATCCTGTACCCTGTATGGAAAACTTCAGGCAGACCCCCTCCCATGCTGGAACTTAGATGTTCGATGAAGAAATCAGAATTTTATTCCTCAGACTAAGAGTAGACGGTAGAGACGTTTGTCTGTTTGGTTTTAGTTTGTTTCAGGGTCAACTTAAACAGGTTTTTAAAATGATAGTTTTTGTTTTTTAAAAAAATCAAAGTTGTTTTAAAATAATAGGATGCGTGGAAGCCACTCGAGAGAATCAGTCACTTTCCTTTTTTAGAAAGAATTTTAGGATTGATTTTTTCTTCTTTAAGGGTGTGTGTGTGCACACGCATGTGTGAGCGTGCCAGCGCGCATGCATATGCATGCATGCATGCACATGGACATGAATGAAGGTTTCCATGGAGATTTGAAGAGAGCACTGGGTCCCCTGAAGCTGAAGCTGGAACTAACAGGTAGGGTTTTTTTGTTGTTGTTTTTTGTTTTATTTTGGTTTTTTTTTTCTGGTACCCAAACTTGATTCCTCTGCAAGAGCAGCAAGCCCTTTTGACCACTGTGCCATCTCTTTGGCCCTCACGCCTGTCACCTCCAACAGAGCCTCCATCCTCACAAAGGCTTGTCTTTTGGGGGTCTTGTGCTGTTGTTTTAAACCAAACTACACAAAGAGCCCATGTTACAGTTTGAGACCATAACATTGAACTTTTAAACAGATTTTTTTTTCTTCCTGAGCAAGACCTTTCAGTTGGTTTATTTTCCCCTTCCTTGTCTGACCTTGTAAACTACTTTAATTGTGAAATGTGGCTTGTCTCAGAGTGCCTCTTAACACTGTATTCTTTAAAATAGGAGATTTTCCATTACATGGGAGACCCACAGTAACGTCTTCAACCGAGCGCACTCCTTGTCACTTACTCAGGGACATATGGTTTTCGTCAGCTACCTCTCTCATCTTGGCAGCCACCAGAGCAAAGACTTACATTTCTTAGCAAATGGCCCCCGGCCCCTTGCACTGGGCTCTTATCTGCTACTCTCTGTCTCTCATCACCTTTTCTGTCTCTCGTGACCCCATCTCTGCCTCAGTTTCCAAAGAACGTCAGTCATTAGCCAGGCAAGCCTAACTAAAGAAGGTGCTTATCTGTCAGACTTGGCCATGAGAGCCTGGAAGTACGCAGTTGGCCCAAAGGCCTCTGGGAGTTTGAGCATCAAGAGTGAGTGAGAAACACTTCTAGAAGGATCTTGAAACTATTGGTGGGAGAATAAGAAGCTTTTCTCAGCCAAGGAAGCCTCCCCATGATTTCCAAAGTACTTAGAATAAATACTGACGACTCGACGTGGTCTTTGAGGGGTTTCCCCACATCTCTTCAGCCTCAGCCTGAGTGATTCGTTTCCACTCTCTGCACCTTGTTTTCAATAGTCTCCCCAGCTCCTCACACTCCTCCATCTGAAGCTCCTGAGACAACAGCAGACCCTTACATGATACAAAGCTGGGGAAAAATGAGGCTCAGGAGCCTCTGTCTTCATAGGATCCCTGGCTCCGGGCATCTTGTAAATTCCTGTCAAAGATCAGATCATCTCCTTCCGGGACTAGGATTAGTTCTTGGCCTCATTTAGCCCAATATCTTGTTTTACAGGTAAGAGACAGAGGCCTACATTGGGAAAGAATTGTTTATCACTTAAAATGGACTCCTGGTCCCTTGGGCATTGGTCAGGAACCTTTGTAAGAAGCAGGGGAACCAAGTCTTCCATCTCTACACCAGCAATCCAAACTGCAGTCTGACTCCTTCTCTGGACATAACAGAGCTCTGGGTAAACCAAGTGAGTATTTCTCCAGACTGGCCCAATAGTTTGGTGTTCTATCAGATGCTGGAGACCTGCTAAGGTTAGTGACCATGCATCTGAATTGTTAAGTGTAAGCCCCTTGGCCACACAGAGTAGTCTGAGACACTGACCCACGTGAGCCGAGGGCTCCGAGATCTGGAGGAGGCAGGAAAGCAGCTTCCCTTTGGCTGGAGGACATGGCTGCTCCTTTAGCTTGGGAGACAGCAGGAACTGAGAGATGAGGGTGGAGCTGTTCCAGGGGGCTCTTGAACTGGAGAGGCAGAGTGGGACTAGGAATGTTCTCACAAGCAACCAGATGGTCCAGGTGGGGGGATGTGACACATGGCTGGGGTGTGAGGGTAGTGTGACACCTGGGGGTAGGGGGTGTGACACATGGGGGAGGGGGTGTGACACCTGGTGGGAGGAGAGGAGAGGGTAGGACACATGGCCAGGGATGGGGTGGGGGTGAGGGAGAAGTATCTTTAGGCGAAGGTCAACTTTGAACAGCAAGAAAGAAAACAGGTACTATTTAAGCAACCACTGTTCTAGCTAATTCTGCACTCCAACAAGCCCGGACTGACCACACTCTAAGTTCATTTTAAGTGATGGGCAACCCTTCCCTAATCTGGGCCTCATGTGAAGAGACAACTGACCTCTACATTCCTACTGGAACTGGTATGGGGGGACTTGGGTCTAACAATCATGATGACTGCATTAAAGGAAAAGTCATCCTATGTGGGTGTCTGAGCATGGCCCAGAGGGAGCCTGGGGCTGAAGCACTCCATGGGGAACTCAGAGAGAGTTCAAGGAGTGAGGTAGACAGAAGTGAGGAGACAGGCATGGGGCTCAAAGAGATGAGGCAGCTAAGGAGGAGATGGGAGTGTGTTCTGCATGAGAGATCTCTAGTACTTAGTGGTTTTCTGCTAAGATGCAGCACAATTTCCCTAGTTATATGTGGAGAAAATCAGTTCAAAAGCCTTCTACTACTATGTTGAAGGAAATCAACAAGAGAGATTCCGACTCTACATTTGTCTTGATTCAAAAAGGAAGAGAAGAAGATGGAGACAAAGATGAAGAAGGAGGAGAAGGTGAATGGGACAGGGAAGAGGTAGAAGAGGAAGAAGAAAAGAAGAGGAAGAAGAGAAAGTAAGAGGAGGAGGAAGAGGAGGAGGAAGAAAAGAAAGAAAAAGAGAGAGGAAGGAAGGAAGGGAGGAAGGGAGGGTGGAAGGAAGGAAGGAAGGAAGGAAGAAAGAAAAAAGAAACAAAAGAGAGAAAGAAAGAAAGGAAGAAAGAAAGAAAGAAAGAAAGAAAGAAAGAAAGAAAGAAAGAAAGAGAGAAAGAAAGAGAAAGGAGAAATAGTCCTAGGAAGGAGGGAGCAAAGGGAAGAAAGAGAAAGGAAAAGAAAGAAAAGGAAAAGAGAGAGGGAAGAAGGCAAGGAGGGATGGAGGGACGGAGAGAGGGAAGAAGGTAGCGTGAAACATTGTATCAGAGAAGATGAGACTGGAATCAAATCCCAGAGGAACTGCAAGCAGTTCTAGATTTTTCTGTAGGTTGAGGCTTAACCTACTTTCTGTCAGACACAGAAAGGCATGGTGGCCCCACTATGCATTTAGGCTTTAATTTGTGTGTAACTCACTGACTGGCTAAGAAGAAGACAGACAGAGCAGGACTCTAAAAGTCCACTGCAGGCATCATGGGGCCTTGAGGAGGTTCATCCCCTAGGGGTCGGGGTCTAAATCTAGGTCTGCTAGGAAAGCCGTTGCTCCATTCATGTTACCCAAGATAGAGAGGGAAGTGGGACTGTCATTCTTTGTTACACACACACACACACACACACACACACACACACACACACACGAACACACATACAGCTTCCTGTATGATATAAATAAGCCTGGCTCCATGTTTTCCCACTTCCCCTCTCTCTTTCTTAAAACTTCTTTTAAATTATTAATTGGCTCATTAACTGCCAGTTAAGATGACAGAGTGGCTTCATCTGTAATTCAGGGAAGTCCTAAGATCTTTTTGCCTATAAAGGAGAACACATTTCTTTCTCTCCCACCTAGAAACTGAGATTGGCCCAAGTGCTGATCTTAGTACTCCCTGCAGCCATATCAAAGTGCTTTGTTCTGTATGGAAGTGTGAACACTTTAACCCATACAGAAACCATGATGGTGTTTCTTCAACAGGTCTTACCAGTGTTAGATGGACTGCCCCGACATCAGTCTTCTGCACCGTGTGCTTCATTGCACTGCATGCCGAGGAATGTTTCCCCAGGAAGCTGGTATGGCCATCTCCAGCCAGAGGAGGATGTCCTGGGTGGAGAAGCTCCAGAAATCATTTTACATGTAAGAAGAATCAGGATGTCAAGTCTGGAGAAGGAAAGAGGACGCTGAGCCCACAACTGTTAGTGAGGTCTTTCATTTACACAGGAGAAAAACAGAACAAAGCAGATTAGGCAAGAAAAATGTTATTGACTCATGTTAAAGTAAGGCTTGAAACAGCCTCAAGAATGGCTGGATCTGTATTTTACCAACATCTTTGGAGTACTTTTCTCCAGTGGCTTGTCTCTACTTATGTGATCCATAGCTGTACCCCAAACTACACCCTCAGGGCTCTGACTCATACCATCTCTCAAATATTTTCTCCTCATGTGGCAGGAAGCCTTCTTAGTCATACTCTATTTAGAGACCCCATCAGAAAAAGATGGTCTCCCCTAACCAGTCTGTTGGAAGAGTTTTAGGCCCAATCAGTTGATTTGAACTTGAAACCCAGTCCTGTCCCTGAAGCAGCTCACATGGCCAGGTCAGGTGCCCCCATTGGCCTGGGCTGGGCATGAGTACACTTCCTAGTTTGCAGAATATTGTACTCAGATCCACCTAAAGAACATTAAATAGATGCCTTCTAGAATGTTCTATCAGTGCAGGGAGGGCAGAAGCGGTGCTAGGCAGACAAAACCCACAGAAGCCCCCCACAGTCAACAGATCTTGAGAGAACTTGTTCTTTCTCGACAGTGCAAGTTTAAACATACTCCCTCTTTTCTGCTAGCCTTCCGTATCTGCCCAAGGCCCAGGAGATAAGAGCTGACTCCATGTAATGGCCTACAATGAACTCTGTGCTCTGGCCTGCTCCAAGCTCAGCTTCACCCACTATTCCTGCTCATTCATTCATTCTTTCCACAAGAACTGGTCCGTCCTCACTCCCTCCTTCCAAAGCAGGGCCAGGTTTTCCTCTAATCCTCAACAATGTGGCCAGAAACAACACAGCTCCCTGAAAGCCCACGGGAACAGAGGAAATATCCACCCCAGCACAGCTAATCGCTGCTCCCAGAGGTGGCCATTGTGGCCCTGACTTTGAAGTCCTTCCCAAGCTCTATTCTGCCTCCCACCACTGGGCCTCCTACCCCTAGACAGAGTTCAGGGGCTAAGTGATTCCACTCTCATGGTAGCCTCAGGAACAGTTGTCCCCTCTCAGACTCAAGACCTGCCCCAGAATTGGCCTCTTCCCTGCATTACAGATAATAGAAGTATCAAAAAAAAAAAGATGCCCATGGGGGATTCCCCTGAAGCTGAGGAGTTGTCTGACAGTGTTAGCTTAGGTGACAGCCCCACTCCCAGGTCTAGGATGTGTGACCCTAAGCAGCATCCACTTCATCTGAAAATATGGCCATTTCTTCCCACACTCTTCTCCACCCCAGCCCCCAATCTTGTGCAAACAACTGGTCCCAGAATATTATCTGTAACTTTGCAAGAACACACCAACCTCAGGCATAGGATAGTGTGACTCCAAATTAGGACATGGTGGTGCTCTAAGTAAACAGTCCCCAGAGGCATAATTTAAGTAATTCCAAATGTCTTTTGCTAAAGGGTATTCACATCTCAGAGTCAGAACTCTCTTTAGGGTTCCCTAGGTGCTTTCTCACCAAGACTGGCACCAGGGTGGGGCTGGGGGGTCGTTTCCTACTGACAGAACGCAAGGGTCAAGCAGTGAATTCCAAGACAAAAGAGTAGCTTCTGCAAGGAAATTTTAGTCTCCACCAGGAGGGCACTGCCATTTCTTCTCCCAGTTAAAAGAAGAACAACTTATTATAATGCTATAATTCCGGGACAACAGGCAGAGAGAAAGGGTGAAGGTTGACGTCAAGGTTTTGTTGTGGGAGACCTATTAAGATGTCTAATCAAAACCCAAATCAAACCAGACATGGGAATTTCTCAGACTGTTCCAAAGAGGAAAATGTTATATAATACAAGCTCAAAAGCAAGAAATAGAAAATTTCCAGGTAGCAAAAATAAAGCAAAAGTAGTAACCGTAGAAGGTCAGAAAGCCAATTCCTCCAAACAGAGTCAAAGCAGGCAGCAGTGAAGTTACCTAAAGAGGCCTTGATAACTCAGAGCACTTACTGTCTCCCAAGGAAAAACAGCTTGTGCTGTCGATGAACTCACGGACAACAGGGAAATCCAGTGTCAAGACAGACACCCTACTAGCTCACATCAGAGAAACTGGAGACTAAAAAGTCTTAAAAAGACTAAAAGTCTTAAAGGAACTTTGGTTCATTAAGCACTTAGAGAAGTTAATGAAAATCCCACATAATAAGAACAGAACAGGACAAAACGATTTGAAGTCGTAACTCTTACTACCAGTTTGTCTAGTTCTTTTTGTGTTTCACGTGACTGGAAGCCTCCTTAGACACATATGCCTTGGGTGCCACTCTGTCCTCTTGATGAACTGATTCTGGGAAATGAATTTATTTTTAAAAATACTACTTGCTTGAAATCTTCTTTACATGATGTTAATAGAGCCACTCACAATAGTATAATTAAAATTAAACATGAATGATTTAAACACCCCAATAAAAGGCATGGATGGTCAGGATAGATTTTTTTCTTTAAACCATGGTCCAACTAAACACTTCTTACAAGAAATCCATTTTAACTGTAGTTATGAATAGTCTAAAAGCACACCTTGTTTCTCTAAATAGCCTTGTTCTTCTGGATTCTCTCTCTCCTACTGATTTACAGGTATGATTTCTCAGTAACAGCCTTTGGTCTACTGTGGCTGTGTAAATCTTTATCTATTACACTTTTGAGAGTGACAGATGCTAGTCACTGGAACACTGGGAAAATAAACACTATCTGGAAGTATTCAGAGAAAGCTAGAACGTCACTACTGACTGTGATATTTGCTTCCAAATTTTCTTTAAATATATTAATTACTTTAAATGTCATTAGACACCCAGGCATGGCAGCACATACCTTCAATCCCAGCACTTTGGAGACAGAAACAGGCAGATCTCTGTGAGTTTGAGCTTGGTCTACAGAGTGAGTTCTGACACAGCCAGTGATACACAGAGAAACCTCGTCTAAAAGCAAAGAAACATACAACAAACAAAAACTTTGATGTTAAATCAAAGATTAGAATAGATGGTGTAGGAAAAGTTGCAGAAGAAAGTGCAGTTTCCCTGTATTCTCTGAGCCCCTAGCCCTGTACACCTAGTTTCTCTCCCCCATTAATATCTTGTTTAGTACGATACACTTATTACAAGTGGTCAACCAGTATTGAAACCATTATTAAGTACATGAGGGTTTTGTCTCTGGATTGTACAATTCCATGGCTGCCAACAAACATAGTGCTATTTATTCACCACTTGTAATACCAGGCAGAATCATCTTGTCATCTTAAAAATGCCCTTATGTGTTTATTCCCCTCCCCCATCCTCCCCTGAAGGACTAGCACACATCAGTTATTTTTTTTACCATATCTATAACTTTGTCCTTTCTACAACATCATATGCTCAGGATGTAGACACTCAGATGGGCTCCCTTCTCTGAACCATCTCCAGGTGAATTCCCGCCATGGCTTCTTGAAGTCCACTAGCTCCTTCCTTTCACTGATGAGCACGATCCCGTTGTACTTACATAGTACAGTTTGCTGTTCACCTACTGAAGAATGTCTTGGCTGCTTCTAGTTGCTAGCAATTATGAACAAAGCTGCTATAAACATTTGCATCCAGGTTTTTGTGTGGACAAAGTTTTCAGCTCATTTTGGCAAATACCTAGGAGCGTAATTGTTGGAGCATATGGTGGGATTGTGTTTAGGTTTGTAAGAAAGTGCCAAACTGCCTTAGAAAGAGGCTGTACCGTTTGCGTTCCCTCAGCTAGGGAGGAGAGCTCTTGTTCTACCTCCTCAACAGCACTGGATGATGTCAGTGCTTAGGGTTTCAGCCATGTTAGAGTGTGTGACATCCCATAGTTCCTCTGATCTGTGACTCATCCCTGAATACGCCATTGCGTGTCTTTCCACACAGGCACTTACCACCGGGGCGTTACCTTTACTTACATGTTTGCTCAGATGGCTCAGATGTGTATTTTGGATGGAAGAGTTTCATTTCTAAAATCAGGCATGAATTCCACCTTTCTCCTCCCCAAGCCTTGTGTTTTCATTTTTACAACAATGTCCTTCACAGGGTAGAAGACATTTTTGATTTTGATGAAGTCCATTTTAGCAAATTTCCCTTTTCTGGATCATATTTTCTAAGGTGTTTAAAGAATGTCATTGTCAAACTCTGGATCACCTGGATTCTCTTTTAGAATTGACATAGCTTTGGAATGACTTGAGACCAGTGACTGAGCATGCAGAGGGGGCAAAACTTGGCCACTTTTTCCCGCCATAGAGATCCCTTGAGCAGCCTTTGCAATGGCCTAGACTGTCTTCACAACAGAACCAGCCTGGGGCTTTATTCTAGCAGCTTCTCCTCCTTTTCCTTTTGCAGGGTCAGAACTTGGTCAACCCAGAAAGCATTCCCCCACTGTTTCTGCTAGCTCCCTTGTGTCTTTTTTTTTTACAAGCACTATTCTGGAAAACCATTTCTCTCTCTCTCTCTCTCTCTCTCTCTCTCTCTCTCTCTCTCTCTCTCTCTCTCCCCCC
>NW_021605365.1:372497-377227 GCF_004785775.1 Grammomys surdaster | reverse complement strand
TCTCTCTCTCTCTCTCTCTCTCTCTCTCTCTCTCTCTCTCTCTCTGCTTCCTTCAGCACTCAGCAGATGCATCATATGAGGTTTTGAGTTATGTACAGATGGAAGCAGCAACACACTCGTTTGCCTAGCTGGGAAGCTCACAGAGGTAGCCATGACAAAAACTTGCTACTTTGTGGCAGTTTGCAGACCATGGCAGAGACATTGTCTTCTGTGGAGGCTTGGTTCTTTACTGTGGCTACAGAACTTGTTCTGCACGCTCAACCTAAATGCTTTCTAGTTAATGCTCTCTGTAATCCTTGCGTGTATCTTCATTTCCTGTTGCTATAGCAGAATACCTGCACTGGTCGTTTATACAAAACGGTTTCTTTAGCTTGTGGTTCTGGAGACTGGGAAGCCCTAGTTCATGGTGACAGCACCTACTGGGGACCTCCATGCACGTACTTCTCACAGGGGAGCAGGTATGTGTGGAGGAGGGAAATTACACAGGGCAGCCTCTCTTTGTATCAGCCCTCTCTCTCGGTAGTTGAAACAGACTCCAGAGAGTGAGAACTCACTCTCCCGGGGAAGATATCAGTTTCTCCTAAAGACCTCATTGTCTTTCAAACACTTCACCTCCAACCTCTGCCAGAATGGCAGTTATATTTCAATACGACTTTCAGAAGGGACAAACGATATTCAAACGACAGCACATACCTCCCCCAGACCGTTTGCTCGTTGAAATAGCTAGAATGAATTCTCTTTTTAGTAGATAAAGACACCACCAATATCATAACCTGATTTTTCCCTGAGTTGGAACTCTATTGTCCCCAGATGTTTCTTAAACAGTGTTTTCATACTGATCTAGGCCAGATGTGGTGGTGCACATGTGTAATCTCAATGCTTCAGAGGCTGAGGCGGGAAGATCCCCACTAGATCAACGTTATTTTGGGCTACATAGAAAGACTCTGCCTCAAAAACAACAAGATAAAATTAAAAAAAAGTCTCTTTGGCATATACTAGATTTCCAAGAATCTGCCTCTTACTCAGTCCCATTGATTAGATCAGCTGTTCATAAACAAAGATCAATCCGTATTAATCACTTTACAGTAAATGTTTTTTTAGAGCCGTTTCATCTTTATTGTTCTGTGTCAAATCTTGCTCGGATATTCTTGCCCATTTTTTTTCTCCTCTAGATGACTTTTAGTATTAGCTTATAAAATTACATTTTTAGAACTCTTGTTAAGTTTTTTATTGCGGTTTTTATTGAATTTATAGATAAATTTTGGAAAAATTTATGTCTCTAAAGTATTGGATCTTTCCCAGGGCCCATTTGTGTTGGGAGTTAGCTAAATGACTTGGGAGGGAAGCGGAAGCTTGGAGGCATGCAGCCTACGTGTAGGCGACTCTAGCAGTGTGTCACCCCCATAACCAACACAGGGGCTTTACAAGAGAGCCCCCAGGATGTCCTGAGAGGGGCCCAGTCCTCAGAGACGATGATGCAGCACTGAGAAGAGATTTGAAGAATGACTAGAAGGTTTTCAGAGAAAACAGTGAAAAGGATCTTCTTGAAAGGGGTGGTGTGGACAAGGGTCCCCATGCAGGAGAGGACATGAGAGCCGGGGGTGGGGGAGAGTGGTGCGGAAATGGTAATAGATTTGACTAAAAAGGAATTCATTTGACACAATTCAGTGTGTGGGTCCTGGGACTATACTAGCTTATTCAATCTTTACAACATCTTAATCAAAAAAAATCACATAAATGCACTCACCTACCAAGACCTGGCAAGGTACCAGGTTGGCTGCTAGGTGCCAAGACATGTCTTGATCTTGACCAACAACATGGCTAAAGGGGCAACCACCTGATAAAAGCTGCCCCAGTACCAGCATGTGACAACAGGACCACCCCTGCTGCCTTGAGCAACATCCCTCCCCTCCCATGCTTTCCCTAAACATAAGGGCTCACCCTCTCTGTCCCCCAGTACAGAATGTCTTCTCTCTTCTCTTCCTTTACTCCTCTTCTCCCACCCTCCTCTCCTCCCTATTTTTATTCAACCAACATTTTTCAGTGTTTGGCTTTCAATGTTTGGCCCAACCTAGGTGGTAGAGAAACAAAGATACAAAGAATATTCCATCTCTGAAGGATGTTAAGGAAGTAAAACAAAACAAAACAAACAAACAACAACAACAACAAAATGTTGAAAAAGACCCACCAGGAAGCTGTCTAGAATTAAAGGGTTCTGTGGTGGTCAGCTCCAGGTGGCAGGATGGTAGTTTTCCATCAAAAAAGAAGCCACTTCAGCAGTACCGAGGGGACTGGAGGGTTGGGGGTGGAATGTTCTGAGAATTGCAAACATGAAATTGGGTTGTAAAGCCTTGTTCGCAGACACAGGGATGTTGGTAAATGCAGTATGTGTCACACTGGACATGTTGTTAAATTCCTTTGAAAATGTTTCTGTCGTAAATACTTTCCCGTGACTGAGACGAACTCCTCTGACCAAAGCAATGTAAGGAACGAGGGGTTTATTTTGGCTCGGAGTTGAAGGTACCGTCTACCACGGTGGTGAAGTCAAGTCAGCAAGAGTTCAAGGTAGCTGGACACATTGCATCTGCAGTCAGGAGGAAGTAAACCACAAATGCCTGTCCTTAGCCTACACACACAGTATGATGGCATACACAGTGGATGGGTCTTCCCACCTCAGTCATGATAACCCTCCACAGGCATCTCAGAGGCCCACTCCCAGCTAATTCTAAATCTCACCAAGTTGACAATTGAGATTAACCATCCTTGTATATAAAATAGGGGTGATCATTTTCCTTTGCAGCATCATTGTGAGAGAGAATTGAGGAAGTCCCTTCAACCAAATACCTTTAGAGTATCTACTAGGTGTCAGACACCTTACATGGGACATGGGAGAACAGGGTCAAGTCAAACAGATAAAGGTCCTGCTTTGTGAGCCTGTATCCTAGTGGAGGCACACAGACAATAGAGACATTGCTACCATTTTGGTGACAGTAACAGGCTGATAAATAACTCCCTTGGAGCAGTCCCAGAAATGAGGAGCTGTAAAGGAAGTGCTTCCCAGAAGTCACAGGACAGGCCCGAAAGTAGAACAGGTTGAGCACGTGGCTTAAGTAAGGCCCCTTTCATAAAGACATAGATGAAGGCTCCAGCTCAGCCCTGCAGGACACTGGACATGGTCCAGCTTTCTATATGTCCCCATGTGTCCGAAGCCCCTGTTGCTGGCTAAGGAACACCCACAGGCGGAAATGCTCGGATGATTCAAGGGGAAGCCTGGTAAAGTACAGAGAGGGAAAAGAAAGGAAAGGAGAAAAAGAAGGATCAGGACCATAGGGGTTGTTAGGAACCTGGGTCCACCCCTGGCCCATTCACTCACTACTCTATTACCCACAGAGGCCCAAGGATCTGCCTGGGAGGCTGGGGTCCTCAGTGTCTACTAACTGACAGGATGTCAGCGTCTTGAATGTGTAAAGGCTTCAAAGATAGTTTCATGTAACTTGGTGATGTAGGCATGTGGGTCACATTATCTCATATGTTTTCTTCTGGAAAAAACATGTGGTGGTCTCTCTCTTAGACATCCCCTTCCCTACACCCTGGGGATGAAGCAATGTCAGGATTGGACAGCTTACCCCAGTTTGAGAGCTAAAAAGCAGTCTGGACCATTGGAGACAGATGCTCATGTGGAACACAGAGATCAGGAATCTGAGTCTAGCTTGGCCATTACTGGTTGAGTGACCTTGAGTCACGAATGTCCCTTACCCTTGTCACAGTTTCCTCACTGAGATGGAAAGGCTCAAATGGCTGCCTTGCAGTCTCTAAGGTTCTCCATGGTTCCTCAGATTCCGGAGACTCTAAGGCAGTAGACAGAGTATGAAGAGGGCAAGGATTCTGACTCCTACTGACCATCTCCGTGTTCAGTCCCACAGCCCTGGAGACCTGGACATTTACAGCCACGGGATGGAAGAAAGCAAGTCTAGCCCGAGTAACTTTCCTGAGCGAATAAAGAAGTGGCACATGATAAGGCTTCATGATAAACACGTGTGGGCTTCTGCTCCAGTCCAGCCATGTGGCACGACCTTTATTCACTTTGCCTTAGTACTCAGTCCTGGGAAGCGAGAACCACACCTAGGCCTATGCTGGTAAACACCTAGCAGCTGGCCCGATGGGAAAGAAAGTCCTGTTTGTAGGGTTTGCCCATTTTTCCAAGGTCTGTCATTCTGCCACAGCCCTTTTGGAGCTAGCCACCTCCTGTGACTGAAGAGTTGGATTTTAGAAGCCAGAACAGCCAGCCCCAGAATGTCACTGACTGTGTCCATTCTATTTATGAGAACACTGAGATTCACCCAGTTAATATCAGCAGTGGCAGGACCTGGAACACAGCCTGCCTGCGTCCGGGCTCTGTGCCCTCCTCCCTTGAAACACACAGTGCTGCCTGTGTCCTGGGGAGACAAAAGTTTGGCCAGAAGAAATGGGTCTTAAGCCTGATTCCACCACTTTCCAGCTCTGAGACCCGTGGGTGTAGACCTTGGTGTGTACCATTCGTCTGTTCAATGAGAGAGTATGAGTGACCAGCGTGTGTGTGTGTGTGTGTGTGTGTGTGTGTGTGTCTGATTCTGACAAACATGGCTGAACTTTGTGACAAAAACCAGGACTCCCATCCCACCCACCAAGGATCTGTAGCCAAAGATAGATGGAAGCATCCTCTCTCTCTCTCTCTCTCTCTCTCTCTCTCT
>NW_021605365.1:370692-372397 GCF_004785775.1 Grammomys surdaster | reverse complement strand
AAGCATCCTCTCTCTCTCTCTCTCTCTCTCTCTCTCTCTCTCTCTCTCTCTCTCTCTCTCTCTCTTGCCCCCTGACTCCCAACATTCCAGTACAGTCCCTTGCTTCTGCCTTTTCCCATAAGTTCCAGTGCTGAAAAAAAAAAAAAACCCTTCTCAAAGCTGCTGGATTCTTGGGCCCTATAAATCAGGGTATGTCCTGAGCTGTGAGACCAGAGGAACACCCTGGAAAAGTCAATGATTAGATGGTTGTTTTTAACTGACATTGCACCAAGCCCAGACCTCTCTTGTGAGATTAACCTCCCTTCCAACTCTGCCTTCAGAAAGACACTCAGGGCTCAGTCCCCTTCCTTTCTCTATCCTTGGAGACAGTGGTTCTCAACCTACCTAACGCTTCAGCCTCTTAATACAGTTCCTCATGTTGTGGTGATGCCCCCACCACCACCACCACTACCAACAACCATACAATTATCTGGTTACTACTTCATAACTCTAATATTGCTGCTGCCATGAATCATAATTAAATATCCAATATGCAGTATATCTGATATGTGACCCCTCTGAAAGGGTCGTTCAACCCCCAAAGGGATCATGACCCACAGATTGGGAACTGCTGCTTTAGTGCTTTTCAGAGACCTGGTTTCATGTAGCCCAGGCTGCCCTTAAACTTGCTATGTAGCCAAGGCTGGGCTTGAGTATCTGATCCTTCTGCCTCTACCACCCATGCTGTGATTATCAACACCTCTTTCTTAATAGTCTAGCAGTAAGGGGAAGAAGGGCCATGCCACACAGTCCAGGGTTCCTGAAAACCATTTCCTATGCTCTGATATGACTCAGGACCCTCACCCACTCAGTCTGGGTAGCTTTGCCAGATAACAGGGGATCTTTAAGGACTTCTGCAAAAATACCACATTAGTCACTTCTTGCTGTAAGGAAGGGAGATTTTCTTTTGGCTTACAGTCTGAGTGTGCAGTATATCACCTCGGGGAAGGTGCTGTGGGAAGAGCAAGTGACTCTAGCTGGGGCAGCAGGGGTGGGAAGTTGATGGTCACATGACATCCACAGTCAGAAAGCAGAGAGAAATGAAGTCTGGTGCTTGACTGGCTCCTTACTTGTTTCCTTCTTCATTCAGCTTAAACCCAGCCAATGGAATGATTCCATCATGCTTAGGGTGGGCTCTCCTGCCTTTGCTAACACTCCATGGAAACATTCTCACAGATACAACCAGCAGAGTGTCTCCCAGGTGACTCCAAATCCTGTCAACTGGATGATAAAGATGAAGCATCACAGAGACGGAGGGTTTTCCTAGGAGGATGGGCCTGTACCTAAAGTCACACGACCTATCTATCGATCTATCATCTATCTATCTATCTATCTATCTATCTATCATCTATCTATCATCTATCTATCTATCATCTATCTATCTATCTATCTATCTTTCTATCTATCTATCTATCATCTATCTATCTATCTATCTATCTATCATCTATCTACCTACCTATCATCTATCTATCTATCTATCCATCTATCTATCTTTCTATCTATCTATCATCTATCTATCTATCATCTATCTATCTATCTATCTATCATCTATCATCTATCTATCTATCATCTATCTATCTATCATCTATCTATCTATCTATCATCTATCTATCTATCTTTCTATCTATCATCTATCTACCTACCTATCATCTATCTATCTATCTTT
>NW_021605365.1:352178-370682 GCF_004785775.1 Grammomys surdaster | reverse complement strand
TCTATCTATCATCTATCTACCTACCTATCATCTATCTATCTATCTTTCTATCTATCATCTATCTATCTATCATCTATCTATCTATCCATCTATCTATCTTTCTATCTATCTATCATCTATCTACCTACCTATCATCTGTCTATCATACACACAAACACAAAATCTCACAATTGTGTTCCCATTTCTGCCTTTTTCATTCTGGGATACCCTGGGATCTCAAAGATATATGGCATGACATGGACTGCTTTTTCAAGAGAGGTAAGAAGGTTGTCAAGGTGTCCTGACTCCCAGAGGATCCTGTAAGCATGGGGAACTGGGAAAAGCACAGGTGCAAGGAAGGTAAAGAGAAGAGATAGATTGTGTTGGTCTCAGGAGGAAAGTTTACCTGGAGTTCATTCACTGGGCTCTGGGGCTCTCCAGAGTGTGTTTGACCTGGAGCTAGGAAAGTACAGACTGGGATTTGACAGGGGACCATTCTTTCAGAATAACTGGAAGAGCGTGAGAAAGATCTCTGACCATAGGAGGAAGAAGGAATGGGAGGACAAGAGGGGGCCTGGAAATTCCTATGAAATGGGCTCGTACAAGGTCCAACAAGAGTGAGCCTTGGGGCCAGGGTTTGTCCTTGTATGTGATACAACCCTGGCTTGTATGTGATAAAGTCCAGAGCTTTTCTTAAATATATTCCTGGGAAGTGATCTAAACAATCTAAAGACAAGAGGAACTAGCCCCTGAGGGAGTAGAGTTTAGAAACTGGTGACCTGGGGGATTTGTCTTCTTGGTATTACATTGGATGCTAATTGTCTCTGTCAGAGACTTCTCACGTGCATAACCATGGGGACTGACTATTATCCAAACTGGGCCTTGTCAGAATCTCTGATCAGTCAAAATTACAAGAAATCAGTGTTTACATTTACAGGTTCATCGTGACCTGTATTTAACCCCAATACAGTGTGTGTGTGTGTGTGTGTGTGTGTGTGTGTGTGTGTGTGTGTGAATGTGTGAACATGTGCACACAGAGGCCAGAAGATATCTTTTTCTATCACCCTCCATGTTATTTTTTGGAGACAGGATCTCTCTGTGAATCTGTAGATTATTGATTTACCCAGGCTGCTAAAAATGCCTCCTAATTCCATACCTACTCCTAGGCTGCCTCTGTTTAGCTCTAAACCCCAGACAGAAAAGGCCAAGAGTATAAGATCTGTGCAAAATCTAAGGTCCTCCACCTTGGCCACTGTCAGGCTCAGGGATCTGCTCAGTCTACATCACAGAACACAGTGTAGCCCCTGGAGCACTCATAGACCCAAAGATACTGAGTTTAGGGGTGGACTTAGGTAAGTACCATACTTTGAGAGTCAAAGGTCCTGCCAGACCCAGAGAATATTAACTGGAAACTGCTCTCAATACGTGCCACTTCTAAGACCCTGGCCTCTCCCAACACCCCTGAGGAATCCCCTAGGAATTGTAGCTTCACTCTAGCAGGACACTGGGTGAGTAAGGACTCTGTATATGGCCTTTTCTGAATCACAGAAAGTGCTCAGTGCAGACCTGCGAATGACCTGAGCCTTTTCTTTTTATCAAAGGTCTCTAGAACCTGAGCCATAGGTCACCTCCCTGAGCCCAGGCAAGCACTCCAACCTAGCCCAGCCTATTTTTCCAAGAGAAGCATGGGTAAGGATCAGAAGAGCTCTGGCTGGGGCAGGAAAGTGCTATCTAAACATGTCGTGAGGCCTGTGTGTCTGGCTGGCTGTCACCCGGGCCAGGTGGGCCTCTGACACACAGCAGGAATTTTCCATTGGCGCATCCTCTAGCTGGTAGGGATCCAAGGAGTTTTCAGACTACCCCCACCCCCTCTTCCTTTTCACTCCAGTTGTCTCTCCTGCCTTATGAGTATATACCCCAGGCCCAGAACACAAGGGCCTTCAATCCTCAGGGAGACCTCAAGGGCCCCCCTCTTTCTACCAACCAGGAGCCACCGATCAGAACCTTAAATACAGAATCCCAGGTGGAGAAGAGAAGAAGCAGTCTTTAAAAAGAAAAAATCTTCAAGGACAATGAAAGTGGAGTTTAGAGAGAAAAGTGACAATATCCAAAATAGATCAAATGCTGCTTTGGCTAACCCTGTGGAATTCGGTTCGCACTGAACCCATTTCCCAAGGGTAAGAACCAGAGTCCCTGGGAGACAACTGTAAACCACATAATAGACATCCAAAGATGGAGACAACTGTAAACCACATAAAAGACATCTGAAGATGAAGTTGCAAGCAAGGACTGAGCCATCCATGTAAGGAAACTCCCAGGTCACAGAAATCTCCAGAATGGCCAGCTGAACATTCAGAGACACTTACTTCATGCCATGCTGGGCTTAGAAGTGGCAACTCTAATAGGTCTACCTCCAAGGCAAGGGCTGTGGGAGGTGTCCCACCCTCTGAGACCTGTATCCCACAGTGGAAGGGGTGCTTTCTGTGCTGGAGCATGTGTGCTTGTCCCTGTAACTAGAGTAGTCCTTGGGTAATAATAACAGCCTTGGCCCAGTATAAAATACAGACAAGGAGCCCAGGCCTTGGAGACCAGCTGCTGGAGTGTGAACCTTGTGGGATTTTTGTCAAATCATAGGCGTAGGCCCACAGGGGACAGCCATGGGCAGGCAACTTGTTTCCAAGGTCATATTCTTCATAGTCAGGGCAATATGTGTGCATGCAGGGTAAGTTCACAACCAAAGGGGAAAGAATACAGGCTGAATGGTATTCTATAGTCTCCTCCTGCAGACCCTGGGTATGCTTTCCAGTCATAACCAACTCCCTGGGGCTTTGGTGTTCACAAAACTGGACTCCCCCAGGAGACTCCAAACTATGCAGGGAGAGGGAGGGGAGGTGGTGACAAGAAGACATGGGGTGCCATTTGATGTGTGCAACCTCCTACTCCCATGAAAACTAGAACCAGGGCCCCAGCTGCCAGCCAGCTTTCCCTAAAGTATGAAACAAAGTCAGAGTGTCAGAGAAAAAAGGTTCAGAAAAATCAGGGAAAACCAATTCTGGCTCCACAAATATATTGCAAGTCCCCTGAAGATTTCATAAACGGCAGTCCTTGGCTGAGAGGGATCTGTCCCCTATATTTGTTGATGTGCTTGGACATTTTTAGCTGTCACAACTGGCAGGATGCTATGATACCTAACTAGTATAGGCCTGGAAGCTGGAAGCTGTAAACCTCACAATGTGTAGGACAGCCTATAACCAAGAAACACCCAGCTTGGAACACCAACAGTGTTGAGGGCAGAAAGTCCTGTTCCACACCATGTGGGTTCCTAAAGAAGTCCAGGGTCCAGGTGGAGTGAATATTTGTTCTTTGTGTGTGCATGAGTGTGTGTGGAGGCCAAGGAATAACCTCAAGTCTCATTCTTAGGTGCTGTCCATTTTTTTTTATACACAGAGTCTCTCTCTTATTGGTTTGAAGTTCTACAGATAGGTTGTCTCATGAGCCTCAAGGAACCCCTACCTCCATCTCCCCAGGAGTGGGGTTACAAATGTGTACTATCATGCTTCATATGGAACTGGGGATTGAACTCAGGGCCTCAGGCTTACAAGGCAAGCACTTTACCCACTGAGTCATCTCCCCCAGTCCTGTTCATCACCCTTGCAGGCCAGCCAGCACCTGCCGAGCTTGCCCAGTGTCTCTATTACATTTCTATTGCTATGGTAGAACACCATGACCAAGGAGGCTGATAGAAGGAGGGGTTTATTTTGGGCCTACAGTTCCAGAGGGTTAGGGTCCTTGATAGTGGAATAGAGGCACCTGGAGCAACTGCTGAGAGATCCATGAGCAGGAAACAGAGAACTCAGGTGGAATAGCACATGACCTGCCTTTGAATCCCACCCCCAGTGACACATCTCTTCTAACAAGGTCACACCTCCTGATCCTTCCCAAGCAGTTCAATCAATTGAGGACCAAGTATTCAAACTGATGAGCCTAAGTGGGCCATTCTCATTCAAACCACCACGCCCTTGTGTGAAGAGGCAGAGGTTGCCTTCAGCTACAGGAGCTGAATAGAGACATCGTCCAGCTTCTCTTTACCTAGGAAGGAAGTCCATGATTCCACTCCACTAATCAGATGCATTCTCCCGGAAGGATCAAGTGTAGAAACGAAAGGACTCTGCAGAACGTGTTGCACAGACGTGTGAGTAGCGGCTGTGCTGGCAGAGCTGTGGCCCAGGTTCTTTATCTGTGCAGCAGGGCGGCCTTCCTGGGATCAGTCCTAACATGTGGCATTGAGTGTTGCCACTGGCTGCTTCCCTTCTGACCTTGACTTTCTGCTCCTACAGGAGGTTCTCTGAACTCTCCAAGGTCTTTGGGGATAAATCCTTTCTGAGCTTAAATTAGGCGAGTTGACTTTTGCAGCTTGCAATCAAAGGCTGAGTGCAACTGAGTTCCTCCAAATGTATCTGAACCAGGGCTTCCACAGAACACCTCAAGAGACCTTGGTCTCTGAGTATACTTTAAGGAATGCTGACCAAAATGAAAGCCAAGTGGGATTCCCCTGAGCCTTTGATCCAACCAGAGCCAGACCACTGCAAGAGTTCCACCTTTACCCCAGCCTCAAAACCATGGAGGAACCCAGCACCTGTCTCCTGGTCTCCTGAGGCAAGGCTTCCCCATAATGACCCTCCTCTCCACTGCCACCCAGAGTTGAGAATCACTGCAGCTGGCTGAAGCCTCAAACCAAAACATAATCAAGGGATGGAAATGATCCGTCTTGTCAGGCGAAGGTGGGAGGAAGAACGGAGAACGTGCGTCGGAAATCTGTTGCTTGATTGGGATGCTGCTGCTGTCAAGTCGGAGGAAGGCTTCAAAAGAAACGAGGCTTTGAGACTCAGGAGTCAGGAGGGAAATGGAAAGAACTTTCCAGAAAGGTCAGGTGTTCCTCACCCCAAGAGGAGAGTGACCCTATTTCAAGATTTGGGTCCAGATTTCATGCAAGATGCTGAGCCCCATGCCAGGTGACTTAAAAAGCAACTTCCAGATTTATCCACTCATTTACTCACAAAGACCTGTAGAGCACCTGTCTTTAAGCAGGTGCAGGGGACGGTAGCAGCTTGTGCCTGCCCTGCTGGTACCTGTGATATAGAAAGGAAAGTGGCATCCAGTGCTGGGGATGAAGGGAACCCTTTCCTTGGTGTGTTGTGTCACCATGGGTGTGGGTGGGAGCTGGCTCTCTGGCCTCATATAGGACACTGATGGAAGGGACCATCAGATGAGACAGAGTCCACAGAGGGAGAAGGGTTAACTACTCCCTTTACGGGTGAGGAAAGTGAACTCCAGTAATAAATCCTAGCTCTTCAGCATCTCATTCACTGTTCTTTCCCCCTGCTCCAGGTGTGTGTGTGTGTGTGTGTGTGTGTGTGTGTGTGACTAGTTCATTCACCTCTACATCCATCTGTAATCCAGGCTGGCTGTGATGTTGCCATGAATTAAGATGTTTATAGAAATGAAAACTAAAAAAAAAAGGCCTAGGGGGAAGAAGTTAATCTCTATGTGGGAGTGGGAGGGGGTCTGGTTTCACAAGGTTAATGTCTTGATTTTTTTTTTAATCCCTTTTCTGTTTTATTCAAAGAGGATTTGGTGTTCCTAGTCCCAGCTGGGAGCTTAAGAAAGCAGAGCCCTGAGTCTGAGCCTGCTGCCTACCCCTGCAGCACTAGAGCTCACGTGCTGGACCTGCGGACAGGGATGTCCAGAACCTGACCCAGGCTCAGGCCAGCTCCATGCTTCAGCTCCCCGCTCTGTCTCAGCCTCTGTCCAGTAGTGTCCCTTTCTGTCTTCCCCCCTGCTGTTGGAAAGATAGCTGGCCTGAAGCAAGAGACAAAGGCTCAGACACAAGAGGCAAGACAGGATTGCTAATGGGAGCCGTTAGGGGACCTGTCTGGCAGCTGAGGGGCAACTACAACATTTATGAGGACTCTGGTGTGTACAGAGAGGAGAGAGACCACAATGTGTTGTAGGGATTGTGTGGGTACTGCCACGCCCATCTACTGTCTGAGGAAGCCCTGAAGCTCTGTGTCTTCTGTGGAGGAGTGGGGAGGGCCGCATAACCACATAGGGACAGATATGATACAGAAAACCCCCGAGTTGGGGATGCACATGTCTGCACATTTCTGTCAGTCCCATAGGCAATTATATGGAGGCCGTGAGGTAGCCATTTGTCTGCTCTAACCAAGCCACTGGGAACCAGCTACCCTTCACAGCCACTCCCTCAGTCCTACAAGCTCCTTTACCCCCAAATACCAGGTGAACCCCCCCCCCAGGAAGATGTTGCATTCTCACAGAGTAGCAGAAGACTAGTTAGGGCCCCCATCCACAGTAAACATGGTCCCTAAAATTTTGACCCCAACAAACAACATTTTTCTCAGTAGGAAACAACATGGGGGACGAGCTCAATGAAACAACACTGGGGTCCCATTAGCTGGGCCCTGGCCCTCTCTAGGCCTTTGCTGCTTCATCACCTGTTAGGGACTGTGGATCAGCTCAGTCCCCACCACACGGCTTCCCTTCATCGGGCCTGACAGATCCTAGACTTCTCAGCGCTGCTGAACCCCCTGCTCGGTCTTTCCACAGTCCACCATTCCTGGAGAGACCCAAGAAGTCCCTCTCCCAGCCAGGCCTCCTCAGCCTCAGGCTAGCTTCCTTCTGGGGCTATAGGGTTAAATTGGTTTTGTCCAGCTCTTACCAAAGGAGGAAAGAGAAGCCCGAGTCAGTGTCTTCCTTGTCCCATTTTCTTGGGGAAGAGAGGTCAGGACTTCCCCTCTTGGAAGCTGGGGTAGGGAAGAGACTCAGGCCACCTTGCATGACCAAAAACTCAGTCGTCAGCCTCCTGCTGCCTCCTTGAATCTTCTCTGGAGAATCAGGGCAGTGCAGTCAAGACAGGAGGTCTTTCAGGACTCCATTTATCATGCATTGATTAACAGACCAAGGGGTGGAGGGCGTGGTGTTAAAGGCAGAGAAGGACCATGAGGCCTGTTGGGTAACTTTCAGCCTCGGGGCTGAGGCTCGGCCCCTACCCAAAGGTAGTGGCAGGCCATCATCAGACACCCATGGGCGTCTGGCAGCCGTTTTCCCACTTGTCCTTTCAGATCCAGCCAGTTCCAGCTCATTCCTTTGGCTCACATTGTTCCTTAACGACATCACTTTTTCCATGTCCCTGATGGTGCTGTGCCCTTCTGCCTGAGCACTGCCTCCCAGCTGACCTCCGTCTCCCCGACATGCTGTGGTTTCTACGGTTCACTGGACCACACACATCATCTCTGGATGAGCAGAGATCTATGCAGCTCATGGCCTGGATATCCCACCCCCACCTTGAGCCTTCCTCCCCGTGGCAACCTTGATCCATAGGGGTAGGATGGCCCCATCCCCTTCAAGTCGCTGAGGGCCCCAGATACGCCGTTCTTCTTCAGGAACCAGCTCAAAGCCCCAACAATATCCTTTGGCTCTGCACAGACACGGAGACCTTCTGAGTCCCTGCCTGGGCTGGGTGCCCGAGTGCTGTGCCAAGAAAGCTCTGCCTCCCTTCCTCATCTCCACCTTCAATGGGTCCAGAGCTGTTCTCTGATGGTCTCTCTGAGCCCCTGTGTGAGCTAGAGTTGCTGGGCCTTGCTCACATCTAGGTCCTGCTTCCCACCTGAAGCTGAGCATCTGTCCAGCTATGGTAAACCCTGATGCTGATTCCTGGACCTGCCTGGCGCCTTCCGTTCAGAGCTCCTCATTCATTCATGTGACTGCATTTTTCTGAGCTCTAGCTGTGTGCCAGCCCAGCGTTAACAGCACCTTCTGTTCTGATTCCCCTGTTGTTGCCTGGCTCTGCCCTCAGTCATTTTCTAGTGAGGGAGTGTGGCCGAGAGGGAAAAGCACAGGCTGGAGTCAGACTGATCACGAATGGAATCCTGCTTCACTGAGAACTATGACAGTCGCTTCAGTTGTTGTCTGTGGCCTCCTCTACAGGGCAGGGTGTCCCCATCCCTCGCTGCACCAGCATATGCCTGTGTGTACCTAGTACCATGTGTTTCTGGTTTAAAGACAAGAACGAGACCCGTACATTTGGCAGAATGGCAAAGGATATGAATGGAGAGAGAACAGCCTTAAAGGAGCTTGGGATAGGGTGAATGGGGCAGGACATGAGATCACTCTGGGGACTAGGCAGAGCCAAGAAGGCCATGATCTCATTGTGTGACACCACAAGCCAGGCACCTTGCATCTTCCTCTCTCTCTGTCCCCCAGCCTCCAGGTAGCAGCCAAGGTTTCTCTAGCTGTGTTTGAGGTTCCCCCGCCTCCCAGGCTGGCCTTCTTGTCTGTCACCAGTAGAAGCAGATGGGAACAAAGTGGGATCCTCTTCACAGCCACTCTCTCGGAAAGTGGTGAGCAGCTGCAGAGGAGCAGGAAGCCCAAACCTGAATCAGCCTGCCACCATCTCCCTCTTCTCCCCTCAGTCCCACCCAGGAGAACCATCCTTCCTCTGAACCGATCCCCGGTCAAGGTTGCTTTTCTCCACTGTCCCCACTGTGGCCTCACAGGGACTGGCTGCTGATAAGCCACAGAGTCCCTCTCAGAGGACAGACCAAGGGCCTTGTCTAACTGCATGGCCATCAGTCATCTGAGATGACCAAGGCCAGAAGAAGCAGGAAGTCAGGTGGCCCCTTGGCATGCAAGGATACCTTGCTCCAAAAGACATGACTGTGACCATCAGCACAGAAGATAGCTGTGCAGCAGGGCAGCCCCTGTCCCCACTCCTGACAGTGCCTTCACCATAGAATCACCAGAGAGATGGTTGTATTCCATTCCCAGCCTCTGCCCGTCAGCCTGTTGAGTTTGGGTCACACCAATGACTTGGTACCAGCCCAGAGTCCCAGGGCTTCGGTGACAGAAGGGAGAAGTGTTTCAAAAGCTCCCCTGTCATCATCCTGATATCATTTAAATTCTCTCAGAGGGGATTCTTCCCTAGAGAAAGGAACGTGCTGTGTGGACCACTGTACAGCTAGCCACAGGATGGCTAGCATCTCTCCTGCCCCCATCTTGATCACCTGTATTTTCCAGAACCCTTTCCCCTCTCTTCTTCATACTCAAACTTGGTCCTACTTCCTTGATGAATCTGGGACCCGGATACCACCAGACTGTAGCTTTTTGAAAAGTCATGAATGCTTTGGGGAAAACTCATTTCATAAAAGTCCTAGATAAAAATACAAATACAAATCATATATATTCTGAATATATAATTACTCTAGTTACTTTTTAAAAACATGGTCTGATGGACTGATGGGGCTGAAGAAATGTCTCATTGGTTAAAAGCAGGTGCTACTCTTGCAGAATACCCAGGTTTGGGGATTCAACACTTTCTTCTATATTAGGGACAAATATATGTGATGCACATACTGCAGACAGATACTCATACATATAAAATAAAAAACCAATAAAGCTTTAAAAAATAGTCAAAAGAACTTGATCCTGGATGTGTTCTCATGTTTGGATATTTTAAACAGGTGAGGGAGGACACATGCACATGAGAGTATGTCTGTGTCTGTGTGTTTGTGTGTGGTGTATGTGTGTGTATGTGTTGTGTTGTGTATATGTATGTGTGTATGTGTTTGTGTGTTATGTATGTGTGTGTTTGTATATATGTGTATGTATGTGTGTGTGTTTGTGTGTGGTATATGTGTATGTGTGTGGTGTATATGTATGTGTGTATGTGTTTGTGTGTGTTTTGTATGTGTGTTATGTATATGTGTGTTTGTGTACATGTGTGCATGTGTGTGTTTTTTGTGTGTAGTATATGTGTATGTGTGTGGTATATATGTATGTGTGTATGTGTTATGTATGTTTGTGTATGTATTTGTGTCTCTATGTGTGTGTGGTATATGTGTATGTGTGTGGTGTATATGTATGTGTGTATGTGTTTGTGTGTGTTACGTATGTGTGTTATGTATCTGTTTTTATGCAAATGCATGTGGAGGCCAGAGGACAACCTTTATTGTCATTCATTTCCACAATACTGTCCACCATGTTTTTATTGTTTTTGTTTTGAGACAAGGTCTCGCACTGGCTTGGGACTCATAGAGTAGGCTAAGCTGGCTAGCCAGTGGAATCCAAGGGTCTGTTTATCTCTACCTCCCCAGCACCGGGATTATAAACATGCACTATCCGGCCTGGCTGTTGTTAGATTGTGGGGCTAGAACTCAGCTCTCTCTGCCTGCAAAGCAAGAGATGTACTGACTGAGCTGTCTCTCTAGCCTATCAAACAGGTTTCTTTTGAATACTTTAACTGAGATGAGAATCTAAAGTGACTAGAGTTTCAAGCTTGGAATGGATCCTCTTTGACATGTTCGTTTGAAGACTTGGAAGCTAAGGCACAAGTTCGAGAAGTATTCTCTTCAGTGAAATGTAGCTCCTCTGTGGCAGAGCTCAGTCTTGGCTCAGGGTTTTGAGTCTACCACCCCCTCCCCAGTGCAGTTTCCACATTGCTGGGGTCCCCAAGGCAGACCGAGACCACTTTGGAAGCATCCTTGCCCTTAGAAGAGCCCACCAGGCCTGCTCCCAGGTTGCTTTGATGTCCCTGCTCACACGTGTGTCTGGCTCACACGGCTGTCCCATTGGGCTGCTGCAAGGGGCTGATTAGGTGTAATTGCTTTGCTGGGAGCGAGCTATCTACTTAATAGAATCAGCTCCCAGTAATTAGCCTGCCACAGGCCCGTTTCCTTTGCTGAAGCCCCAGGGCTACTGGGCATGTTGCATGTTGGACCTCTGCAGGTGGCGGCGTGTAGGGTGGATGTGGGTGGGCTTTGGGATTGGTTTGAGGATAGTCAAGAGAAAACAGCATTGAGGAGATTCAGCAGCAAGAACTCCAGAGCAGCCCTTCTGGAGGAAGAGCCAGGGAGTTACAGTGTCCTATAGACAGACTGCTCCAGAAATGTTAAGAGTGAAACCCTTGAATCACAAAGGGCATCTATCTTGTCTAACCTCTGCACCCAAAATGCTCATCTCTTGTAGACATACTATGTGCCAGGCCTGGTACTAGCTCCAAGAATCTTTCTAAAACAGAGCAATTAGACTCTGCTTGCATGAGGTCATTGCCACCCCGACAGTTTGTGCCTTCCTGGGAGACATGGAGGACACTCCATCTTATGCTGTGCTGATTGTTGGTGTATCATCCCAAAGGTCACTGGTCCCTTCTTGGCCCCACAGGACAAAGCTAATCTGTCCTGTGTGACAGCTCACATGGCCCCTGTTTCTTTCTCCAGGCTGAACATCCTAAGTTCTCTCGCCCCTGCCATGACCATCATCCTGGCAAGGCCCCTCATTAATCTGGTTGACAGGCCTGGAACCTGTTCTTGTTTGTCAATTCATTGCTTCCAATGCAGTCTGGAGCTCAGTGGCTAGGCCTGGAAAACTCAGGATCCTGCCTGAGCCAGAACAACTGCAGTCTTGGACAGCCCCAGTTTCCCCTCAAACATGCCGATTCCAAGAAGGGCTACAGTGGTATTTTGCCCCCTTCCATTAAGGAGAACACATTCACAGCCTGCTTGTGGGAGCAGAGTCACCACTTTTGCCTGTTCCCCTGCCCCAAATCACACACACACACACACACACACTCCATGCTCGCCCTGCCGTGCCTGCCTGCCCAGCACCACTCAATACTCACTGGCTGATTAATCATTGCGAGTGCTATTATAATTATTGTGTTT
The DNA here is from genome assembly GCF_004785775.1 of Grammomys surdaster. Taxonomy (NCBI): domain Eukaryota; kingdom Metazoa; phylum Chordata; class Mammalia; order Rodentia; family Muridae; genus Grammomys; species Grammomys surdaster. The sequence goes on along the minus strand of NW_021605365.1, from coordinate 358,968 downwards.
GGTGCTGAGAACAGGCTGCCTCTGCTTCTCAGAAGCCATAAACCTGCAAAGAAGGATTTCAAGATTTGTGAGCTGTTGACGACATCTCCGGCCTCTCTTTTCTTCAGCAATTCCGTGTTTATCCGGAAAGATGGGCCATGGCCACTCTAGAAAATCTCCAGAAGACAATCTGGGGGCTTTGCTATGGAAGTGGCAAGTACAGGGGACTTATCTTGTGGCTATAGATAGGGCAGCCAGGGTAGTTGGGCGTGAGTCCCGGCTCTGGCCCTGTGTGCTTCAAGGCCTTGTCGAACCTTGGTTTCTTCAGAGTACTAGAGGTCTAAGGATCTCTCTGCCTTTAACTGTGTAATTTAATGAAGAAGTTTAATGAATGGGCAGAGTGGAAAATGTAAAGGCTTAGAAATTCAAAGATGGGAGGAGACCAAGACAGAAGCTGAAACAGTAAAGTTCACAGCCTCCTGCACACATGGCCACACGTGCACACGTGCTCACGCCCACATACGGCAGGCCGAAGAGGAGTCTTACCCATTGGCCTGCCTGCGATCTCAGTAATGGCTGAGTCCATCCCGTGTCTCTGCTTCGAGGGTGAGACTGCAGAAGTTCTAAAGAAGAAAGGGAAAGGGAGAGGAGGAGTCTGCAGAGAAAAATAGGGAGGCCTGGAAACTACATCGAAATCAGAAAGTGAGTAACCGCAGTGCCGAGGAGGAAGTGGGCAAGCTCCCACACTGCCGGGGAGAATAAAAACCGAGATACCCGGCTGAGGACAAGCAGCAGGATTTAGTAACACACAGGGGGCGGATACACTGTGGCCACTTCTGGGTATGGGTCCTCGTCGCACCTCCCAGCACATCCTCAAGCAACCATGGAGGAGAATGCTCACTGCAGGGTAGAGACAGGAGGGCTGTCTAGTGGGGGGAGGGGAGGGGCAGCTTAGTCTCAGGACTTAATCTTTATGCAAATGCTGATCAGGAGCAAACCTGAGGCCCCCACCCCCACCCCCACCCCCGGCAGTGTTTCTAAGAATGATTGGTCCTCAGTCTTATTAGGGGCCAGGGTTTTGCACCCTTTGAGCTCTGGTTTGCCTCAGATTGAAACAATCTATTCCTTCAGTCAGCTAAAGCAAGGCTAAGAGGGCCAGGTGTTCATTTCCCAGCCCAGTTCTCTCCCAACAGCCCACAGAGTCCAGCTTTGCTAACAGTTGCCTTTTGTGTTTGACTTGGGCTTGAGATGTTAAACAAACAGTGGCTCTTGACAAACGCAAGCCGTTGCTGTGGGACCAGTTATGCTCTGGAAAGCAAAGCTAATCCCCAACTTCACTACCTCCGGAGATAGACCAAGAAACCTCTCAGCCGCACCCAGAAATTACTGTCCCAGGCTATGACTGGTGTGGCATCCCGGGGCAGCCAACCTGTGTTTCTCTGCCTTTGCTCCTGAGTCCTGGTTCTCTTACTACTTCGGCCATCCTCTGGCTGATATTGAGATGGCTCTGGAGCCCTTCCCCTTCCCCTGCCTCAGCTTGCTTCTCTGAAGCCCCAGCTCTCACCGACCCACCTAGGAGACTAGAGTCAGCAGGAAGGGCTCAAGAAAAGTTTGCAAAGTACCTGCTCTGTGCTGGTGGTGTGCTAAAGCTCACTCCTGTGAGTGAAGTAGAAAAGGCTATGGTCTGCTCTAGACAGGATGGACCAGAACTTCTCCCACGGCTCTGGGCTAGCTCATAACTGATGGGTTAAGCCTTGAACCAGGTTTGTCTGACTCCAGGTCAGCTTCTCCACCCCATCCCTCACTGGTCCTGCCCCAGTCTCCAACCATGACAACGATGACGCAGCAGAGATCAGAAGTAGTGGGGTGGAGTGTCTCTTTGACTCCATCCCTCAAGCCCACACTCTCCATCATTGTAAAATGGATGAAGGCATTGTCAGGACTTGTCTACTGCTTTTATTTCTCAGAAACAGGAACTGAGGCAAAGAGAAGCCACTCTGCTTCCCCAATTTACCCAGCAGCATTAGCTCCCAAGCCCAAGCCTCAGGGTTGTCAGTTCACTTCCCCTTGTGCCACACTACCTGCTTCCTCACCCCAGCAGACACTTGGCTCTGTCTTTGCCCTCTTCCTCCCTGGCAGGACTTGCCCCAGCTTGAGAAGAATCTTGTCTGTAGGCATGGAAGCAGGATTGCTGAAGTTTTTCTGTTTGAGTCCCTTTAACGCCCAAGCTGGTTTCGAACTCAGCAGACACAGGACTGTTCCAGGCTTGGCTTTTGTCGAAATGTGTAGTGCAGCTTTGATGTACAAGGCATTATGGGAAGAATAATATTGTAAAAGAATAGCATTGTCTCTACCCAGGAAAAGATAGTAAGCCAGTGGGGAAGTCATAAGAGCAGCTAATCTACTCTGCAAGAGAAATGGAAACTCAAAAGTCCATAAAGGTACAAAGGAGCAGGTAGTTTAGATTTGGGGGCAGGAGACACAAATGGGAAACTCTTCATGGAGCCTTAGAGCTGGATCTTGAAGACTCGGTGAACAGAAGATTGGCAGAAGAAAGTGGGAGAGGCAAGGAGGTACCAGTATCTCAACTGATGGGAACCCTGAAGACCTGGGAGTCTCAGGGAACATGAGAGAACACAGATGTGTTCAGAGCTTACAGATGGACAGTTAAGCTGGAAGCAACTGCGTGTAATGTTTTGTACACAGTGGAGCACGGTAGCTAATGATAAACTCCAAACAATTCACTCTAACCTGGTGGCAGCTTCTTTCCTCATAATCTACTCTTCAAAGAAGTGGCTGTTTGTCCCTCTTTTGCCTAATTCTCAAGAGGACAGAGCAAACAGATGTAGTCAGGCCAGGAAGAATGTTATAAGTGAAAGGCATGTTGATGTTTTCTGGTCCAAACCTACCACTTAGGGAGGTGACACGAGAGCGACTGACCTCCAATGCTGCTGCAAACACCGGCAGAGACAGGGAGACTTTGAGCAGGAGTGGGCAGGTCCGAGGGTCCTGTGGAGAAGGAACCAAGGTATGTTGTTAGGATTTTGATGCAGTGCAACCTAGCTCACCAGGAAGAGGATGTATGAAATGGTACCTGCTGTCCCAAGGATTGATTAGAAACCTTGATTGTGCCAGCACGCTCCTCCATCCTAACCCTCCCTCCCCAAGAGACAGGATGGACAGGGAAACTCAAGCTGTCCTCCCAGACTCAGGACATGCAATACAGGTGTTCTGGTCCCATACATAATGTAGGTTATTCCAGCTCTGCTCCCCTCTGTAGGGCCTTTACTGCCCTTCTCACTACTGTTCAGGCCTCAGTTTCCTAATCTGTAACACGAGAAAGCTGAGCGAGATGATCTCTGAGAATCCCTCTAGTTCTCAAGAGCTACAAGAACAACTGCCATTAAAATTAATAATAAATTTCTGCCTCAAAGGCAGCTTTCCCCTCTTCTAAAGCTCTTTCACTTAATAATACTGCCTTTCATTTGTATAGCAGTCTGGGGTTGGTAGCCGGAAGTGGAAAAAGCCTGATATTCCCCCTAAACCCCAGCCCTAAGGAAGTCACTTGCAGTTTCTTGAGAGAAACTGGCTCCTGGAGGGATCCTGACCAGGAACAAGCACATCAGAAGCACATGGGATTCTGGGAATGGCATGGTTCTTCTTCCAGAAGCCAAAGTATGCCAGGGACAGAAATCCCCAACAGACCCACAAGGCCAAGGGAAGACCTTCCTTTGTGGGGAGAGGAGGCACAGATTTCTCAAGGTGTGGTCTAGACACCTGAGTCTTAAGACAGTAAAGGTCACCAGAGAGCCTCACCTTTTCTTCTTACAAACATATGACTTCTTTTGATTCCTTAAAACCAACTGCTCAGGAGACTAATACATAGTGAACAAACCCATTTTACAAGTGAAGAAAGAAAGGTTCAAGGACTCAAGAAGATTGTCAAGGAGAAGAATGTGGGCTTGAGAAATAAAGAGACAAGAAGTCTCTTCCTAGATCATTGAAAAATTGAGGGTCACTGCCGTCAGACTCAGTTTCTTCATCTGTGAAACAGTCCTAATTAAAAGCAGACCTACCTTTGAGGACCAAGGAAAAAGTTCACAGGTATGGCATACTCCAAAAGATATGATACAACCTTGTGAACGGGCTGGTAGCCCTTCTGAGGCGCTTTTGGATAAAACGTGGTATCTGGCAATGACATCCCAACCCAGAATGTGGCAGGTGGTGCCCTCCCTTGCTGGCTACCTCCTGAGCCATGGGTTTTGGGCCTATTCCACATCTCTGCGTGGCCTATGCCAGGGTCCTGTGAAGGGCTGTTTGACCCTTCTTGGCACTGGGATTTGCATTCCGATCATTCTGCTCTCTCAGCCCATCCATGTCCAGGGCTGTTTGGAGCTGAGTAAGCCCCCAGGGATCATCTGCCATGACAACTCGTGGAAGAGATAAGGTTCCAAGAGGGGCAGGAACGCTTTGCCTGAGTTCCCACTGCCTGGCCAGTTTCCTCTTCAGTGCCACAGATACCCATGTTGACAAATGAAGAGACTGAGGCCAAGAGGACTCCTGTACCAGTTCCTTCAGTCTGCCAGTGAGTGAGTTATTAGATCGGGATGCCCTCAACCCCCTCCCCCAGTTTTAGCTAGATCCCCGGTGCAGATCTGTGCTTCAAGGTGGCATCTTGTGTTTTCTATGTTGCCATGCTCAAGTCAAGCCTGTTGTACTGGTGTAGGGCAAGGGCCTTCAATATCAAGATGGGGAAAGCGGCCTCAGCCAGCAGCCTGGGCTTTCTCAGCCAGGCCCCAGTACCTGGTGCTAACCTGAGAGGGACTCTATGTCAGGAGGGAAAGCTCTCCCTTGAGTATTGGCTTCTGTGTGTCCTGGGCCACAGCAGATCCCTACCAGTTTCTCAGATAAGCCAAAAGCTGGAGTCCAGGGAAGGACCTGAGTAGCTTGAGCAGGGAGGACCGAGCCCCTTCCTATCCCCAACTCTCCGAGTGTGTCCTATGTGTCACTTCACCTCTTGTGGCTCAGTTTCAGCATCTGTGGCTAAGGAGTGAGTCGGTGGGGCCCAAGGTCCCTCAGCCTCAGCACTATGACTGGGGCAAGGGGTAGAGAAAGGGCGTTGTTTTGGGGGCTGGGGCTCTTGCCCTTTTCTCTCCTCTTTCCACCCCTTTTCAGGACATTTGTATCTCCAGCACTCACAAGTTTCCCTGTCTCAGTCTGCCCCTCTCTGTGCATCGTTTGCACCGCATTTCCCTGACAGATCTCTCTTTTCCTGGGTCTGGGTGGTTAGTCTCCTCCATCACACACACACACACACACACACACACACACACACACACACACACAGAGGCCCCTACCCTGGGTTCTCTCCCTTCCCTGTAGTTATCTGTTTCCCTGCCTAGTTTTCTCTGGGGCTGGCGGGCTGGATCTCTGTCTCCCTCTCTGTCTCCCTCTCTCTTTCTCTCCCTCCCTCCCTCTCCCATCTTGCTCCCCCCCCCCCCCCTCACCTCTCGCGCTCCCTCTCTCTCTCGCTCTCTCTCTCCCGCCTCTGTCCTGCCCGGGTTCTCCCGCTTGCTCCCCCTTCCCCCCGCCCTCGGCACGGCTCCCCAGTCCTTATTTGGCTGGGCGGGAGGGCAGGCGGGAGGTGGCGGCCGGCGGCCTGGGGGCGGGCGCGGGGGCGGGCGGAGGAGGGCGGTGGGTGGTGCTGAAGGGACAGCTCCGCGGCGGCCGGCAGCGGCGGCGGCGGTGGCGGCGGCGGCGGTGGCCCCGGGGTGCGGAGCTGGTGCCCGGCGTGGAGATCCGCGAGCGCAGCCATGCCCCAGGCCGCCTCCGGGGCAGCAGCGGCGGCGGCGGCCGGGGCCGGGGCGCGGGCCGGAGACGACGGAGGGCCGGCGAGGACCCGGGAGGGACGATGAAGCGGCAGAATGTGCGCACGTTGGCTCTCATCGTGTGCACCTTCACCTACCTGCTGGTGGGCGCCGCGGTGTTCGACGCGCTGGAGTCGGAGCCGGAGATGATCGAGCGGCAGCGGCTGGAGCTGCGGCAGCTGGAGCTGCGGGCGCGCTACAACCTCAGCGAGGGCGGCTACGAGGAGCTGGAGCGCGTCGTGCTGCGCCTCAAGCCGCACAAGGCCGGCGTGCAGTGGCGCTTCGCCGGCTCCTTCTACTTCGCCATCACCGTCATCACCACCATCGGTAACTACACTCGCCGCGCCGGCGGGGACGGGGGCGGGGACCTGGGATGCTGGGGAGCCGCCCGCGGCTGAGGGGTCCCTGCGGAGCGGGGCGGGTCGCCGAACCCGCGCGCTCTCAGCGGCCGGGGCTTAGCCCGGTGTGTCTGCTCTGCGGGGACCCCTGACTCTGACCCGTCTCTAGTCTGGCCAGCCCTAAGTTGGCCTCGCTGGGCTGTGCGAGGACCCCAAGGGACTTAAGTGTGTGAGAGGGACAGGAGCAGCTGGACGAGGCTCGGGAGGAGGGGTGTGGCCGGGCTAGGCCCTGGGGCTGGGCACCCAGAGTGAGTGGCCCGAGAGAGCGCCACTCCTCCGTGTCCCTGAAGCTGGGCTTGGGCACCCGGGTGTCCACACCTGCTGGGCGTTGGGGAGGCACGTAGATGCAGGAAAGCTGCACTCCGCGACACACGGGGGCCACTCTCTAACTGCGACTGAGTGTTTCTGGGGAGGGGGTGGGGTGCATTTGTCCGTGTAGGTGTGGGTGTGTGAGTGTGTGTCCACCTCCATGAGTTTGGGCTGCACCAGACAGGGCCTGTAATTCTCTGAGGGCAGCAGATCAGGGGCTGGAAGCCAGATTCGGTC
>NW_021605365.1:349274-352078 GCF_004785775.1 Grammomys surdaster | reverse complement strand
GAGAGAGAGAGAGAGAGAGAGAGAGAGAGAGAGAGAGAGCAAATAGATGTCTGTCAGGAACGGCACCTCAAGCCAGGCCCTTCACCATGTTGCTGAAATGTCCAGCCAGGATTACACAGCTTAGCCCTTCCCAGGACCCTGTGACTGCAGCCCAGCTCCATCACTAACCCTCTGCATGACCGACCTTGGTCAAGTTCCTTCTCCTGCCTGTATCTTGGGCTCATGTCCCAACATGTAGAGGTTGGCCAAAATGATGTCAAGGGCTCTTCCCAGCCCTGACGTGCTTGGACTCTGAGATCGGGAACCCACCTTCCCCCAAAGCCATTGAGATGCCTCCGGGAGTTGATTCCTCCTCCTTCCCCACCACTTCTCATCCTGACCCCCACCCCCTTTGCCTTGGCCCAACTCCCAGGGACTCATTGCCATTTGGCAAAACCTATAACAAGATGGCAGTGTTTTCCTGGGAGTCAACAGGAGAAGAAGTGGGTAAAACACAGAGCTGGACACTGTCTATCCACTGTAGAATTCTGGTCTGACACTCTGTTGCTCTCCAGCAGCGGAGAAAGGACTCCCAGATACCACCTAAAGGACAAATTTGGTCTGGGCCCCTTCCTTCACATCTCATTGCCACTTGCCTGGGTTTAACAGCAAGTTAGCTCTCTGTAAATCAGAGTAGGGGCCTCTGTATGCCTCTCTCCCTCCTCCCACACCAATTCCCCAGTTAGTATAACTTCCCTCTAAGTCCCCAGGTCCCCAGCTTTACAGTAACCTCCAGCCTTATCACCACAGCAAGTAGCATCCCCTGGACAGTGCTTCCAGAAAACCAAACAAAACAAAACCAAAACTCCCAAAGCAGAGCTGCCCCAGCCCCCTTCACCAAAGCCCACACAGCTCCCCACTGCCCCGCTCGCCCTGACCCCACCTCCACATTGACTTTATTTACTTCTTACTTGGATGAACTCCTTCTACAGCCTCCAAATCACCTCCCAGAGAACACTTCATATGCTTAAATCCATCTTTTCTTCTGACTCCCCTTTGCTATCCAAGCTAGCCCCCTGGGTCCAGTTTAAGCCCATCCTCCACTCTAAGCCTCCCAGGGCCACTGCCCTTGAAGACTGCAGCAGGATTTACTGGCAAGATGTTCTAGGTGAGCCGACATGGGCTCTTTTATTTAAGTCCTAAGGGGTGTGCTTTGCTTTGCCTTTTTCACCATGCTGTCATGTTAATGTTCATGTAGGCAAAGCCCATCTCTGCAGTTCTGAGAGCCAGCATGGTGTCCATCATCCATGAGCAGTGGAAAATGCTATTGATGGTTTAATGCGTGCAGAAATGGCAGGCATTTCCCTTTTCCTCCAACCCTGCTGTCGCTTTCCAAATTGCTCATGGTTCTTACTTAGAGAGATAGTAGAAGCTGGCGCTAGCAGTGGAACACGTTCCGCTGGTATTCACTTAGACTGTGCTGGTCAAGAAGACGATGCCACCTCGATTGTCTACTCCCTACCCCATCATCCATGGGTTTTTGTCACCTCTCAGTTTGACTCTGCCACCTAGACAGAAGCTGTCCTTGGGGTAGTGGCTAGGATGCCTGGAAGGGGCTCTATGCGAGAATGTTGTCAGCTCTTCTTGACCCGTCTGCCTCCTCAGGACCATCTTGTGGCCAGTCCCTCCAGATAAGACTGGGTAAGTGAGAGAGCCTCTCACTCACTCAGCCTCTAGTGGCCACAGTGGGGTTAGCGCCTGGTTGGATCTCAGCCTTCACAACTCAGCGTGGTTACCAGATGAGGGCAGGGATTGTTAGCTCTGTTAGTCAGAGCAGTGGGTACCAGTTAGGAAAGGGAAGGGATCCCCTCCCCAGAGCCACCAGGCTGATGGCAGCGGACTTAGGATGGGAAGCTGGGACTTCTGACTCCACACGCAGGGCTGTGTCCCTGCTGAGCTCTTGGCCGCTTCCTTTGCCTCCATATGTTATAGAGCTCAGGCCCAGGCAGGCCTGGCAGAACTACCAAGTGCCTAGTGATGCCAACTCGCAGGATACTTGAGAGCAGCCCTGATTGGTTGAAGGTCAGCAGGGCCCGACTTAGTCACTCACCTGGTTAGTCACATCCTCCACTCCCACCCCTTCATTCCTGGTCTCACAGCTAAGGGAACCCCTCCTTCCCTGCTCCCCAAGTTCACCAGACACAAATGGAAACTCTTTCCTTGGGAAACCTCGCCCTCCCTAGCTGTTGAGTCATCAGACTCCTCCAGGCCCCAGCCCCCTCTATTCATAGCCCAAAGCTGTCAGAGCAGGAAGGGGCCTGGGGATCAGCTGGTGCCATTGCTTCCTCCTACAGAGAAGGCATGGGGAGGGGGAGGGCAAGAGTCACACAGAAGGAGTTCAAAATCTGACTCCTGGGCCCCCCTGGCGCCTCTTTACCTGTTACTATTTGTTTAATTCTATTTACTTATTTTGTGATGCCAGGGATGGAACTCAGGACCTCCTGCATGCTAGGCAAGTGAGCTCCTTGGTGCTATTTTTATCACCACGGTAGCCACCATAGTAATGGCAGCCTTCCTTTATTATCTACGCTCTGGCAGGCTCTATCTGGGCACTTCATTTGTATTCCCTTGTTAAGTTCTGCCAGTCCTTCAAGACTGACCTTATTACCCCCACTTTCGGCTAAGCAATGGAAGACTCTAAGTCAGCCACTCACCCATGGCCTCAGAGCTTGAGAGTAAAGCACCTGTGCAGACTCAACGGGCCTATTTGACTCTCTCCCTCTCTCTCTCTCTCTCTCTCTCTCTCTCTCTCTCTCTCTCTCTCT
>NW_021605365.1:333567-349264 GCF_004785775.1 Grammomys surdaster | reverse complement strand
CTCTCTCTCTCTCTCTCTCTCTCTCTCTCTCTCTCTCTCTCTCTCTGACAGTTTCTTTATCCATCTTAAACCCAATCCAGACCCTTGGGTCAGGAGGCACCAAGACATCCAAGCTGGTGCATCCTTAGTCAGGCATCCCAGAAGAAGGGAGCTTCTTGTTGCAGCCTGCTGCTCTCCCACAGCCTAATGACCCCAGAGACAGATCTGAGCCTGACACCTGGATGTCCCCAAGGCTATGTTGGGCTCACAGGTGCTGGCTTTCCCACAGCAGGCCTAAGAATCTTTCTGGCTCTAAGGCAACGGAGAGAGAGCAGGTGATGGATCTGCTGCTGGAGCCCAGGCAGGAAGCCTGTGTTGGTGCTTTCTGGCTCCTAGCCCGACCCCCGCTGAGCACAGCCTGCTGTGGCTCACCATGCAACATAGTGGCCTTGGGACTGAATTCAAGCAGGTGGCCCAAGAGGAGAACAGTGCCTTTTATATCAGAAGAGACTAGCCACTTCCCAAATCACAGAGTCATAATAAAAGTGGGAGTAGCATTAGGGACATCCAGCCACTCAGAGAGCTCAGTAACTTGCCCAAGGTTACAAAGCAAGTCCAGCACTAGATGAAACCCACAACCAGCCTGCTTTCTTCACACTATGCATCTCTCAGCATTGCCTGGCTTGCTGCCGACAGGCTAACCCCTTCATCTTAACTCCACAAACCCCACCTTGGCAACCAGGGCTTGTGGCTTCATCTCAACCCACTTTCTATCCCATACCCTTGCCGGAGCTATTAAATCTTTCAGATTTCATCTTGTCAGTTATAAAATGAAAATGAACTTATCAGCAGGAAGTAATACTTTCGTGCAAAGGACGTGCCTGGCAGAGTCGCTATTTAATAGTATCTGTAATGTTTACTATCATTAATGTTACTGCTCATGGAGTATGCCTTCCCCGATGGAGTCCCCCATGGAGGGAACGGCTCTTTCTCTTCAAGGTTACCATGGCAAAGCTACCTTCTTAACAAATAGGGTCAGTGAGGCAGGGGTGGGCTGGTCGGAGGTGGCTCATCCTTTTGTTTTATTCTCCCAAGATCCTCCTGCAGGATCCCCCCTTTCTTCCCCATGCCTGGAGCCTGCCTGGCATGCAAGTTCAAAGGCTATGCCACCTCTTCTAAGCAGGTAGACCATCTGAAAATTAGGAAGAGTGAAAGTATCTATGCTATGAGAACCTGTTATGGATTGGATGGAGCAAGACAGAAAAAAAAAAATCTAGTTCCACTCAGTTCCATTACTGGTCTCTATGACCCTCCACTTCTTCATCTAAAAGTGGGTATATTTTGCCAGAGGTCCTCTGGCTAGCCCGCCCGTCCGGTTCCCACGCATTCCGGTGGGGAGCTGGAGGTGTTGGAGGGAGTGGAGGCGAGAATTGGACAGAAATAGCAGGCACACGACTGGCCACAGTGGGGACAGGACAAACACAATAAGTATTTTCAAAGGAAAACATAAACAAGCACAGATGAGTGTAATGTGGACCGCCACGCTAAACAGCTTTCAGCTGGCAGCACAAGCGAACCACGAGCCTGCGCGTCGATTTTATAATAATTTTTAAAAACTGAAAATGATTTCCCTGTGGCCAGCCAGCAACCCGGAGAGAGAGAGCAATCTCTTAAAAGAGGCCACGATCCTGCCAGTCTAGGCAAACCTCCACAGAGGACCCAGGGTGGATAGCTCCCCTCCCATCCTGCATCCTGGCCTTGGGCTCAGGAAATTGACATGTGTCTGCAATGGGCCTGCTGCTCACCACCAGCTTTCCCACACTGCCCTTGCTCAGAGAGGTTTGGAAATTTGCCTAAGACACTACAGAAATAAATGTCAGCCCCAGGACTTACCCCACCCCACCCTGCCCCCAGCCAGGCCTGTCAGTGTTTGGGTATCTTTTCCAAGAGCCATTCTTCCCATGGAGTCTCTGTGATTTCTTCTATTCGAACCTCTGTAAGATATAGACTGGGTGCCAGGGTAAACGCAGGGCAGTTTGCCCAAGGAGGAATTAGCTCAAACCTCTTTTGTGCTCACGGGACTTGAGAAGGGTCTTGCTAAAGGTCACACGGTTAGCATCAGAGCTGGGCTTGGAGCCCTGTTTTCTGACCCCTCTGATAGCCTCTGGTTCTCAGAGAGCCACATGACAAATGCCTGACAGAGAGCATTCGAGCACCCAGCTGCCGCCGCCACTGCCTCCCAGGCCACGCATGCTCTCTTGCTGTTCAGAAACTGCCGGTGTTTGGACAGCTACCAGGGGTCTCCAGGGACCTGCCCCTCACCTGGAGTTGCCCAGGCTGTGGCAACTGCCATGAGCCAATTCTTCACTTCCACGTTTGCTAGTGTGTCTTAGCCATGGGTGAGTGAGAACAGGCAAGGCCTCCTGGCCTGGTCATCTCTCTGTAGCAAGGCCAGGCCAAAGCTGGTTTTCTACCCTCACTCTTCACAAAAGGTCTGTCTGTCTGTCTGTCCAGACAGGGTCTCACTATATAGCTCTGTCTGGAACTCACTATGTAGACCAGAGTACAGGCCTTGAACTCAGAGAGATCCATGGAGTTCTGGATTAAAGGCGTGTGCCACTACTTCACAAAGAGGTGTCTTACCACCCCTGTACCCACTTCTGCGTCATCCAGTGACACAGTTAAGTCCCCTTAAAAGGGACTGAAAAGTAGGAACATGGCCTTGGTGCCTAGAACTAGAGATCTCTGATTCTGTCTCTCGGTCTCTGCATGTGTGTCTCTGTGTCTTTCTCCCCACCCACACCCCTCCGGCCCATAGAGGCAGACCTCTCCCTGGGGAGTTAGTGAGTGTCTGGCTTCCCACCTGCATGGAGTCAGGCTTCACCCAGGGCTTCTCCTGGGATGGGCCTGCCCTGAGCGCCCTGATTTAAATGCAGGTTCTGAATGGGAAGTTCTCTTCTAAAGCACAGCCTGAGAGTCTGCATTTATAACAAGCCTCATGGGACACGCATGCCAGACAGCTACGAGACACACTGCTTAAAGTTCAGTTAATTGTAAGTAATACAAAGATTCCAGAAATAGACACATTCGTGGAGAGGCACCCTTCAACCTCATGGTTTGGAATACAACGCATTTCTGAAATCATGACAAAGGTCATCAGAGTCCCACATCAGGGTCAGATCTTCTCCTTTCCAAATGGCATTTTGTCTTGGAGAAAGAGCCACAAGAGGGAATGAAACTTGTAAAGGGACAGGGTGGGGCGCGGGGAGAGGTTACAACTGAATCACCTCATGAGACCAAATGGGGAGGTCTGCTCCTGGGACAGCCCCCACACTGCAGGAAAGGGACAGCTGGCTAGCCCTCTGCCCTCCTCTCCCAAAGCCAAATGTGCACGCCAGCTGGCATTTTCATAAAGAAAAGGCCAGAGGTGTAGCTCATTTGCCCTGCATGCCCGAGGCCCTGGGCTTGATCCCCAGCACAAATTATAAAAAGGATAACACCAAAAATTATCCCCAACCTTGTCTATAGGAAAGCTGGCAGAGAGACAGCAGTGGCTGGACACTAGCTGGGGACCTTAGAATCTGCAGGCTTGCAGTTCTCCTGCTGCTGGCAGCACCCACACCTAGGGGAGCAAAGACCTAACGAACTTGAAAGGAAGGCTGAATTCAGAAACACCCATGCAGTAGGCACTGAGGTCCTAACTACTTTGGACTGAAAAGTCCATAGAATGAGACTTGAAGGCTACATGCCCTTCTCTGGGGCTCAGAGAAGCCGGGCTTCACTCCACTGGGACCAGATATGGAGCCTAGGCACCACACACAGCAGCTGTATGGGGGGTGGAGAAATGGGGAGCATGGAGGAGGGGGGACAGAGAAGTAATGAAGGGACTACCCTATGGGGATAGTAGCACCCAGGAGTCTGCTAGCCTTTGTCTGCTGCATGTCCCCTATCTACACTGTGTACACATGTATGCGCACGTGTGTGCATGCATGTACACACTCACACACACCGTACACCACACACCACACCACACACACACACACACACACACACACTGAACTCACACACCATACACCACACACACACCACACACACACACATACACACACACCACACACACACACACCGAACTCACACACCATACACCATACACACACACACCACATACACACCATACACCACACACACACCACACACACACACATACACACACACCACACACACACACCATACACCACACATACACTACAAAACACACACACACTACAACACACACACACACCACAGGTGCACAAACTCCTGAGATCTATGGAGAACTAAATGCCAATGAGAAGTAGCCTCCTCCCACTGGCCTCTGCCTGTCTTGGTCTGTGCCAGAGTTGTCAGACAAAAATGGTGTAGACCTAGTGTGGCTGCCCAGCACTCAGTTATTGCTCAGTCTTGATGTCTGAGAAATCCTAGACCAAGACACCCAAAGATTGGACATTTGGTAAGGAACGACCTGTTTCCTGCTTCCTGGTTTTTAGTTGATCTCCCCGATGCCTGCTCAACCCAGGGACTGCATGTAGGGACTCATGCACGCAAGGCACGTGTTCTGCTGAGGCACTAAGTCCCAGGCCCTATATTTGCTTTTGAAACAGGGTGACCAAATTACCCAGAATAGCCTTGAATTTGTTCTGCAGCCCAGGGAGACCTCAAGCCTATAATCCTACTTGGTCAGAGTAACTGAGATCACAGGCCTGGCTCCACCTTCTCTTTTGCAGAGAGAAAGGGGAGAAGAAGAGAGACGGGGGGGGGGGGGGGTCTCTTTTCATACTGAGGACTCTATCCTCATTTCCTGAGTCCCCTCCTCCAAACAACACACTGGGAACTGAGTTTGAACTCGTAGATTTGGGAGCCTGTAGCACTGCCCAATGTCTCGAAGGATAGTATAACACCATCTCCTCTTAGGAGCAACAGCTGAGGAATCATCTCCTCAGTCAAGAAGGAGCCCTGCCTCCATAGGTTGGGCCCAGGCAGAAGTCTGGTCCCATAGCTCAAGACACTCAGCCTCCTTGCTCCAATGTGACATGGAGTGCAGGTGGCACTGTGAAGCTTCTTCTCCCTCAGCCCAGCATTAAATTAAATGGGGGGCAGTAAATGCCCCCCCATTCGCTCACCCAACATCCCCACACCCCCTGCTGCCACCACTACCATGCATCTGTCAGCCAGGGAAACAGCACCAACAGAAGATATATATGAAGGACGAAGAGCCAGGCAGACTGCTCACAGTGTGGAAGGGTGGATTAGCCTAATCTATGGGGAAGTCTTTCCAGAAAGGCAAGCTGGAATGGTCCCCAGTTTGTGTGATTGCTCCTGTCCATAGGTAGAACTTCAACTTCAGCTAACCCATAAGGTCTTTCAGGTGATAGTGTCAAACCCGAGCAGTCTATCTAGAAGAATAGATAGCCCTATGTCATAGAGTAGGGCTAGCCTGTTCTCTTTTACTCAGTCAACTGGTTATGGACTGTAATCACGTTTACAAAATACATTCCTAGCATTTCCTAGATTGGCTTTGGCTATAGGACCTTGTGTTGTGGTGACACTCAACTATAAAATTATCTTTGTTGCCTCTTTGTAACTGTAATTTTGCTACTGTTATGAATCATAATGGAAATATCTATGTTTTTCAATGGTCTTAGATGACTCCTATGAACGAGTCACTTGACTTCGCCCCATGGGGGTCTCGACCCACAGGTTGAGAACCACTACTCTAGCGGCCGGTGGGTGAGTTTGATTTGACAAATAGTGCAGGTAAGGGTTGACTAACTTGTGTCTCTTGCCTGGATCCTGACTGGTGGGTGCCTATTGACCCCAGCTAACCCTGTGTGTGAGAGTTCAAACTCTTCAGCCTGGTTACCCAGCAGCCCTCAGCCAGTCTCTGGAAACCACTTGTGCCCCATCCTCCTTCACAACCAAAAATCCACTCTGGGGGTCAGGTCAGACCCAGGCTCACTGAGGCGTGCTGGAGCCCATGGGAATGCACTTGAGCCCCAAGACTTGATGTCATTCAACATGGTCCCAGGTCCCTTCCTCTCCTACGTGCCCTTCCCTCAGCCACGCTTCTGGACCCCATGCATTCCCTGCTGGACTTCAGCTGTGGGCTCTGAAGCTTAGCACGGACTCAGTGACCATTTTCATGAATATTCAGGTTCTCTCCTGGCCACGACTCCAATTCTGAAATGGCCATCTCAGACCCATCTGTAAAGTCACATTTCACCCTGTGGGTCACAGGATCACCTGGGGCACTTTCTTCAGGGCTCTGAGCTCTCAAGCCCCATGGGACAGCCCGGAGAGAGACATCAGGTTCCCAGATTGGGACAGCGTCCTCCTCCAGGACAAAGCCTAGTCCCCTTACCCCTTCAGAGAAGCTCTCTCGGCTATGGGTAGTGACAGGGGCAGAGTTTCAGGCAGGAGCCAATCCCCTATCAGTGCAACATATATTTCTGCTCTTGGATGTTCAATAGATATCAAAGAACTGACAGTCATCAAGCTCTCTCCCATAGCCTGTCTTGTTTTCCAGTTATACACAGGGCTGCTCCTGAGGCGTGCTGGAGCCCATGGGAATGCACTTGAGCCCCAAGACCTGACGTCATCCAACATGGTCCCAGGTCCCTTCGTCATAGTAATCACTATGAGTTGGGTTCTTCGTATATGCCACCTCATCCAGACCTTACAGTTGCCCCAGGAGGAGGTGCTATCTAAACTTTATTTGACAGATGAGGCTCCTGAGATCTGGGGAGGAAAAGTGCAGGAAACATACCCCAAGTGTCCTTGGTTGGCAAGTGGCAGACAGAGCCATGTTCCACATGGACAGGACTCAGTCACACTGTGTCTCTCTCAAGCCTCCCATCAGCCCAAGGTGTGGGCATCATTGCTCCTACTTCACCAGCAGAGAGGCCGGTCTTGACTCCGCAGTGATTGATGGTGTGGCCAGCACCAAGACCAGGCCTTTAATCTGAACTCTTCCCCAAGAATTCAAGTGCGCTCTGCTCCAGATCATAGCTGGACGAGGGTCGTTCTCACAGTATAAATGTGTGGACCTCCCATAGAGACATGTTGGCCTATGGAAGACAAAGGGGCAGTGGTCATGGGGAGCTGTCTTAGACATGCATTTGCCAATGCCATTCCTTAACTGATACTTCTTAAAAGGAGCCCCTGAAGAAGAGCATGACTTGGGCAACTGAGGAGAAGACAAGTACAATGCCTCTGTTGTGCTGTGTAGGAAGGCTACCCCAGTTCCTGGAGCCACAGCCATGGTGTTAGCACCTAACCTGGGACTTCATTCATGTTTTGTTCATGAGGTTTTATCATGATTTCCATCATGCTGGGTGTCATGAGCTAGGCAAACCGTCCACCACGGACCTCAATCCTCGGCCCTGCTTTCGCTTTACCCTAAACCTGTGTTTTGATTTTGATTTTCAGACAGGGTCTTACTAGATTGCCCAGGCTAACCTTGAACTTACTCTGTTGCTCAGTCAGACTTTGAAGTCAAGATCCTCCTGCCTCTCACCCCTAAGTACCTCTGATCACAGGCCTGCACACCCTGGCGGGGTGAGGCTCATGCTTTAAGACTCCCAGGTGACGGGAAGAGTAGAGGGCTTGTTAGGACCAGCATTCTTTCTCTGGGTTACTGGAATAACTTCACAGGAGTTACTTTGCTTTCTTGGTTTCCTTAGCATCTCAGAAACTCTGAAGGAGCTGAGGAGGAACCCCTGTGAGCTCAAAGGCAATGCTTCTGGGGTGAGCCAGGAGGTAGAAGTTGGTGGATGGAGAAAGTCACATCCAACCTCCCCCAGAGGATAAAGGGCAGGAAGAGGGCCTCAGAGGACCCTGGGGGGGGCAGCCTGTGTCTACTCCGCACAGTTATCTCTTTTAGCCTGGTCTAAAACAAGTCCAGGGAAGAGGTTTAGCACAGCACAGACCTCAGCAGAGAACAAATGACTGGCCCTCTGAGTCAATGGACGTTCCAACTGTAAGGGTCAGCAGAAGCTCTGAGTCTGGAGCAGGAGCCCCTCTTATGGTCCTCCTTCAGGCCAGGCCAGGGAGAAGGTATCTAGAGCTTGAGGGCAAGCCTCCTTCCCTCAGTTCAGTGTCCTCAGAGTCCCAAGCAATCAGGTTCCTGCTGTCTTCTTGTCCCTGCAGGGTTACTCAATGGGCATGCAGGCAGGCGTGTCTCCTCTGTGAACTGTGGGGAAGAATTTAGCTTAGGGCAGCTGAGCTAAAAAAAAAAAAAAAAAGAAAAAAAATGAAGGGACCCACGGGAAGATAAGGTCATCTCAAATGACAGAGGGGACTTTGAGAGTGAGAGTGGTCCCCTCTACTGTGTCTCTTGCTGGCTGCAATACTTGGAACAAGTCCCACGTGACCCTAGCTTTGCCTGTGAAATCCAGGGCTGTGAGACATTCAAGAGTCTTAAGAGTTCAGTCAGTCTTTCCTGGATCTACCTGGCCTCCATTCCCAGCATCCTCCAGGGTAGAACACAACCCAGGATTAAGATCTTGTCCTTACTTCACCTCATGGTCCCCAGGCCCTGAGAGGACTTCCTCTGTAGCCAGTCCCAAGAGTTCTACACAGGACCTCCAAGTCACCCCTTTCTAGAAAGAAACTGATTCTAGCTGTGGCCAATGTCCAGCTTATCAGCAGAGAGAGGCCACTGCCCCAACCCATGGGACCACTGGAATGCAGGCACCTCCTGTTAGAAAAGGAAGGGAAGGCCCTCTAGTCTGTCAGCTCCTACAGGAGCCTCTGACACTGAGCTCAGGAGTCAGTAGAGTGCCAGGTACCTGCTGACCCCCATCAGTGCCTTCTGACCAGGTGGCCAGGAGGAAAGCTTCAGACAAGTGTCTCCTCAGCTACAGACAATCCAGAGTGTGCACCAATAGTCAGTTCTGCCACTTAGACCCTGGGATGACTCCGAGGTTTTGAAGGCCCTGGGAACTGACATTGTGCTGACGGGCCATCCTTCACAACCCACCCAGAGAGCCCAGCCTCTTGATTCCTCCCTGTGGTTTACAGTGTCAGAATGCTTGTGAGGCACACACTGTGCCTGTGGAGCCGACTCTAATGCTCACTCCATCTTGAGCTAAGAGAGAGATGGGAGTGGTTGACTCAGGCTTTATTAAGGAATAAAGACTCAGATGGGCATGAGATATAGCATTCTAGAACTCTCCTGGGTTCTTCAAACTCTTTGAGATGTGGTCATACACACAGCCTTCGCCTCTTGCAGATAAGGTGAGGTAGAGAAACAGGGGGGGATAGGATGCACAAAGCCCAGGCACTCTGACTCAGCCCACACACCACACACTCATTTCTCCATCCATCTGGTTTTTGCAAGCATCTTCTATGCATCAGGAACTGTCCTGGACCCCAGAGACCTATCCCATGGAAAAGCAGCCCCCACCCCGTTCTCCTGGTGTCTACTTTCTAGGGGGAGTGGAGCCTGGAAACTAAATGGTGTTGTGATAAAGAAGTATAACCTTGCCCTGGAAAGATGGCTCCACAGGGAAGGATGATTGCCACAGAGCCCGGTGACCCACCTGCAGGCTAGAAGGACAGAGTCAACTCCCACAAATTGTCCTTCAACCTCCACACTCGAATCATGATATACATGTCTGTGAACATGTGGTCACATATGCACACACATGCACGTATTACATGTATGTGTGTGAGGAATAAATGAATTTTAAAATATATAAAAAAAACTCCACAAAACCATTCTGTCCAAGAAGGGGAGGCAGGTTGCACCAACTACAGTCCATAACTCACAAGGGGAGCTGTGCTTGATGCCATGGGAAGCAGTGATCACAGTCTGATCATTGGAAAGCAGAGGAGATGGGAGTCGGTGGGAAAGGTATCTGTGTTGGAGAAAGGGAACAACCTCTGGGAGTCCAAGGGAAATAGAAGAAACAGGTCTGGTCCTGGGCCTTTGACTTGAGTGACAGATGGAGGCTAATCACTTACCACATGCAAAGTGAAGCCGGAGAGTAGCAGCTTTTGTGGGAAAGCTTCAAGGCTGATGTTGGGGACATCCCGACTAATCGTGAGACAAGCCTGTGAAGGCAAGCCTGCCACTAGAGGAGAAATCAAAGCTAAGACACAGAAACTCGGGAAACAGACATAATACTGAGAGCCAGGTGCCATGAGAGACCAGCTGGGGACAGCAGAGTCCCCCAGCCTTCCTGTTGACAACGGGAGATCAAGCGCAAAAGGCCAGAGGACGGAGGGTAGGCTGGCGCACATGCCTGAAATCTTCCAGCAGTGGGAGGTAGAGGTTTGAAACTTGCACTATGTAGAGAATCACTATGTTGGAACCCCACAGGCTGGGTTATGGCTCAGGGATAAAGAGATTGCCCAGGGTGGACAAGGCCCTGCCTGTGAGACAGAGGAAGGAAGGAGAGACGGACTTCAGAACAGTGGTTTCCCAAAGGCAGGAGGAGCCTGGAGAGAGCGCAGTCAATCTCACCCACAGCTGCTGGGAGATCAAATCAGGAGACAAGGGGACAGCCAGTGGACATGTCACCATGGTGGTCAAAGGGACATGTGAAGTGTCGTTCCACAGCTCCTTCCAGGCACAAAGGAGAGGAAGGGCTTCGGGGTAGGTGCTGTTCTGTACTTGAAGATCCTGAATTAGAACAGGGGGTCATATTTGAAGAGAGGCAGGAGTGGGGTGGGGGAGGGCAGCATGGCAGCCACTCCTGTCTGCAGTCCCATGCTTTGCAAGCCTCCTGTAGAGCCCCAGGGGTAGTGATCATCAGGTTCATTATGACCCATTATGCAAATGATGCCAAAGTCCAACAAGTTTATGGCTGGGACCCCCAGCCATGGCAGACAGCTCAGCTCTTCCTACATAGCTCCCTCCTTTACCACTTGACAGCTCTCCACCCTCCCACCTCCCCAGCATCCCCACCCTGTCAACCCTGTCAACTCCCAGCAGTCTAGACCTCTGCCTCTCTCCTCCGAGATCCCTGCATGCCTGTCATCTTTGGTCAGATGCATCTTCAACTGGGCCACATATCTTTCCCCCACAGTTACTGTAGGACAGCCTTCTACCCTATGCCACAAGTTGTCAGGGATGGGAGCAGAGCTGGAAGAATACCCAAGAGCCTACAGGGCAGGAGTGTGGTTCTGCCTTGCTTGCCTACTGAGACAGAGCCTGGGATTTAGTCTAACCACAGTCCGGCACTGGGCATCCAAGGGTATCTCAGGGGTGGAGATCAGGAGTGTAGAGCTGGAAGGACCCGCTACCCTTCCCTGAGTGGGAAAATGAAACAGCTGTAAAGTGGTTATCAAAAATTCTGACTGGGGAGTCACTAGTAAGGCCAGCTGCCTGCCTATCACTACCATGTGCGCCTCAGAGGAAGGAGCAGAGCAGCACACCAGAGCTCCTTCCAGCTGAAAGTCATGGGTGTTGTCCAAGTACAGTGTGAAGTCAAGGGTGAGCGCCTGGCCACAGGACTGTGTGCTCTCCATTGGCCTAACCCTGAGTGCCAGGTGTGGGCACATTCTCACTGCTGAACTGACCTCTGGAATGAGGGAAATCATCCACAGTCTCCTGTAAGGGACAGTGCCTGACCCCTAGAGGAGTACAGGAGAGAGAGAGAGAGAGAGAGAGAGAGAGAGAGAGAGAGAGAGAGAGTGAGTTCTACCCCAGGCTGCTTTGGCAAGGCCTCTCCCTGGTTCATAAACCAGAAGTTATGAACAGAGAGGACCCAGCACCCAGACACCACAGAGGCCCAGCTCACTCCCTGCTCACTCCCTGCAGCCCTGACAGGGGGCCGCAGTAGTAATTAGCCGCTCACACATCCCCAGGGTTATTTTTAAGCTTCGTTCTTCCCGGGTTTATTTTTAAAGTAACATTGGCACGTGGCTGGCCGGCTGCCCTTCCCAGGTGCCTGTGCCAATTTGGGCCAGGAATGGAGATAGGCAAAATGAGACCCTTCCCCTAGAATGTCCCTCTTAGAGCTAGGGTTACCTGACCCCTCATTGGATGGTTTCTGTTATACTAAAATCTAGACTCTAGCCTAGGGCAGAAGCAGGCAGGCAAGCACCAGACCCTGGGAAGTTTCCATGCCAGGCATAGTGTGACCTTGACCAAACTGCATCGCCATCAGAGCCCAGCCTCCTCGGCTCTCAGTAGAATGAGCGATAGTGACACATGCCTTGCTTGCTGTCAAAACACTCAAGGGTGAGCCACAAACAGGCAGGGGATGCGGTGACTAACTCCCACGTCAGCAGGATGCCCCCCACTCTCCCACTAGAGCCCTCTCAGGAGGACTGTGCGCCTGGTCACCTCTCACCCACCTCCCACCTGCTCAGAGACCTTTCTCATTTCCCATTGCCAGACACTTGGAGACAGTATAAGAGAGAGTACAGCACCACCATATACTTGCTGTGTGACCTTGAGCGGGTACTTGACCTCTCTGTGGCTTAGTTGCTACATCTTTAAATGGGGATAATAATAGTCCGTACTGAATAGGATTGCTGGAAGATTAAATGAGGTACATAGATCAGCTTTCTCAGAGCCGTGCCTGGCACGTAGTAAGCGCTGTATAAATGTTAGCTCGTATTGTTTTGAATTGGGGAGGAGGAACGATGACAGAAGCATTTAATCATTTGAATAAAGTCAAGTGCAGAGAAACTCAGCTTGCCTGGATTCTGCCCTGGGACTTGGGAGAGGGAAGGAAGGAGCCAGAGAGCACTATAAGCAGCAGCTGGAGAGGGCTTGGTCCTAGGGAGGCTGCCTGGTCCTAGGGAGGCTGCCTGGTCCTAGGGAGGCTGCCTGGTCCTAGGGAGGCTGCCTGGTCCTAGGGAGGCTGCCCGTGTTGGAGTTCTTGGCATCATAAAAAGCAAGCTCGGGACACATGGGTATAACTAGGCTGTATGAATAGTCGATGGGAGCCAGGAAGTCACTCCTGTTAGATGCTGGCTAGCCCCAATTCATCTGATCTGGGCTGTGAACAGGTGTAGATGGACGGCCAGGAAGACGAGTAGCTAGTGGAGGTCATTGGGAAGGCCAGGAGAGCAGGGGTCAGATGGTGAGCCTGGGTGAGTCGGACTGAGGATGACTGCCTGCCTCTGGAATCTTTGTGAAAGTCCCCAAACAGGGACTGAGAGGGAGACACCAGAGCCCTGCCACCCCCTTCTTTATAAGAGCATTTGCAATAGGGCATAGGAGTGAGTGGAGTGTGTTTCCATAGAGTGGAGCTTCTCAGAAGAGCCTGGGTCCCCTTGGACTGAAAGAGGGGACTTAGAGGAGGAAGAAGCCCCAACCCCTCATGGCCTTCAAGTCGAGGTACTGACGGAGGGAACAGCAGCGGTTCCAAAAACAACCCGTCTCCCGTCTTGTTGCCCATTTTCTGCTTCCCTGAGAGCATTCACCCTGTAGCTCACATATGGTTCTTGCACTCTGCCCTGAATGGTGGACAGAGTCACCCTAAGAGGTCACATGGAGGCAGGCAATGTGCTGCTGTGTGTTTGTGTGTGTGTGTGTGTGTGTGTGTGTGTACATGCATGAGTGAATGTTGAGGGTGAGGCTCCCACATCTGCAGATTGGCTCAGGGGAAAGAAGGTTCCAGCAGCTGCTGCAGGCCAAAGTCCCTGTTGCCGAGAGTCCCTCTCCTCCCAGGCGCAACGCCAGCCTCCACCATCTGAGCTCCTGAGCCCTGGGGAGGGTGCTGAGCCTAAGAAAAGCCTCCCTTCACAGCTCCTGGCATCTGCTCCCGAATTCCCTGCCAGCCCAGTGCTGTCTGGGCCACTAGCCATGACCAGGAAGGAAAGTAGAGAGCAGGTGATAGAGAAAGGATGCCCCAAGGCCTCTCCCCGTCCCCAGGCCATCCATCAAGACTGGCCTCCATGCATCTGCTGGGATTCTGCCATAGACACTGGGTGCAGTGGACCAGCATGAGAAGGACCTGCGTCCACCCACATCCCAATGCCTGGCAGAAAGCGGGGAAGACAGAAGGCGCCCTTCTATCAGCTAGGGGACAGGGAAAGGTGTGCCAGAAGAAGCAGCTCAGCTCCGTATCTAATCTGGGAGGACAGAGGCGATCCAGGAGCGACTCCAGGCTGGAGCTATGCTGTGAGCAAGTGCTCAGGGAAGAGCTCTGCTCCAAGGCAAAGCTGGCAGGAACCCCAGGGTGCAGACTAGCTTGGGGTTTTATGGCATCAGGAAGTGGAAAGTCCAGAGAGGAGAGTGTTGGATCTGAGATTTACAGCCTGTGTACTGGACCTGTACCCTTGCGCTGTATTTTGAAAATTCAAGGAACGAGTAAGATTTGAGTGGGGAGTGGCAACTAGGAGCTGTGCTGGAAAAAAAAAGATAGCAGACATACTAATAACATCTCCCATGTCTTAAGATTCTCTAATACATGCATGCTGGACCTTGAACTAGATACTTTCCACAGAGCTTTCCCAACCCTAGGATCACTCAGTTGCCTAGTAAGATTGGACCAAAGATGCAGTGTTGTGTGTCAGGAGGACATGTCCGCGTTGGAGAGAAACTGACTTTTCCAGGGCTCCTGCCCCCCAGCTGTAGGATGAACACTGCCCCAGTCCAGGGGCTTCACAGGGCTACAGAGCAGTGGGACTGGAATGTTCCCGCTGTACAGTGTTATATACAGCCTTTGTGGGTGGGTCTCCAGAAATCTGTCCAGGACCTCTCTGATATGCTTACCATGCAGGACACCCAGGATGTAGAGTGTGGGGCTAGGCCTTCC
Organism: Grammomys surdaster; assembly: GCF_004785775.1. Classification (NCBI taxonomy): domain Eukaryota; kingdom Metazoa; phylum Chordata; class Mammalia; order Rodentia; family Muridae; genus Grammomys; species Grammomys surdaster. The sequence continues at coordinate 334,529 of NW_021605365.1, read as the reverse complement.
ATCTGTAAGGCCTGGAACTTAGCCAGTGCCTCGTTGGAGCAAGGCAAGCAAGGGAACTTCCGCAAAGAAATGCTAGCTTTTATCTAGGATCAAAGGCCAGCAGACAGAGCCAGGCCTCCTTCCACTATCCAGCCTGTGCTACCCCTGTCTCTAATGTGTTCAGCCACCTCTGATTCCTCTACCCACAATTCTGACTTGCTTATGCTTTTGCCTCACCGTGGCCTCAGCTGGGACACAAATCTTCATCACCTTGCAGCTCAGCTAACCCAAAACTTACCCAGCCCCTCAATCCAGTTCTTGAGAGCCCACGCCTTAATATGTAGATAGTATATGTCTTCTTGGATTTGGTGACCCACCCTTCTCCAATTCACTGTGGCCTGGGCCAGATGATATTAAAAGGAGAGCTAGCCTAGACTCTCCCTAAACTGGGCTTGTTGTAGGAAGGACTATTACAAAGAGGTAAGAAAGGGCAGAGGCCCCACCAAGTCCTCCACAGATGGCCTCTTCTGGCCCTCCTGGTACCTGCCCTCCACCACCATCCCAGACCCTCACCTCCAGCTCTGTCTGCCTCAGGGCCATACTGAAACCTCTCAAGGTTTCCATAGAGAAATTCTAGGGGCTGCTCTCTGGAAGGAAGGCCCTGGTGGACTCCAAGTTGTGGATTCCTCAGAGACAGAGAGCAGGGACCATGCTCAGGAGAGAACAGGACTGTCTCTTCCAGCATCATGTGATTTGAGCACCGACCATACACAGGGTGCTAGGGCTCTCAGATCAAGTACTTCCGATATCGAGCTCTGCTGTGAGGGGCTTAATATAGGTCTGCTGGGCTGGAGAGATAGCTCAGAGGTTAAGAGCACTGACTGCTCTTCCAGAGGTCCTGAGTTCAATTTCCAGCAACCACATGATTGCCCCCAACCATCTGTAATGGGATTTGGTGCCCTCTTCTGGTGTGTCTGAAGACA
>NW_021605365.1:318500-333167 GCF_004785775.1 Grammomys surdaster | reverse complement strand
TCAATATATTGTGGATATCCTGTCCAGCACATATATATATATGTATATATATGTATATATATATACATTATATATATACATATATATACATATATATGTATATATATAATATATATATATACATATATATACATATATATATGTGCTGGACAGGATATCCACAATATATTGACTAGATAAATGGTGGCCCTAGGTGGTCAGACCACCTGAAAGTGCCTGAACTCTGAAGACACCAAAGGCTAAGGCTGAATCCTAATGTTGCCCCCCCTTTACACAAAGACTTCTCTGAGTATTTCACCTCTCTGAGCCTTCCGAGGTTTACTCATCAGAACAGGTACTGGCCAGAGAGTCATGGGGAGAAGCAGAGGAGCTGACGAAGAGTACTTTCTTCCATGGCGCTGAGGGCAGAAAACCCTGGAGTCTTAGTTTCATTTCTGTTCCCCTGAAAAAGCACAAAGGGACAAAGTATTTATTTTAGCACACGGTTTCAGATTACGGTCCATCGCTGCAGGGACTTGGAGCAGCTGACCGCATCACACCCACAGTCATGAGCAGAGAGAAATGAATGTGTGCATGTTTGCTTACTTGCTTGCACTCAGCTCTTTTACATTTATACAGTCTGGGCCCCAAGCCCAGGGAATGGTGCCACCCACAATGGGTGAGTCTTCCTACCTCAGTCAAAGGAATCAAGACAACCCCCCCCTCCCACGAAGGCATACCCAAAAGACGGCCTGATCTAGACAAACTCTTCAGGTAGACTCTCTTCTCAGATGATTCTAGATTGAGTCATGTTGACAGTTAAAATAAGCCATCACACCCAGGTCATGTTCTGGCCAGTGGGCTTCCTTCATCTGCTTCTTACACCCCACCCTCTGCATCCCCAGCTGCAATCCCAGAATCAGCTGCTCAGAAGGGAAGGCAGGAAGTAGAATCCAGGCCATGCCTGGACCCTAACCACCTCTCCAAGGCTTGAGTGTTCAGGGCCACACTATGCTGAGGTCCCAATGCCTCCCACAAGACAGGCAGTGTGATGTAAGAGCAGCTTTACTCCTAGGGGCATTGCTTGCAGTAAGGGGTGACCATGTCAGCCACTGTCACCAAGAAAAGTAGAATGCATGGAAGCTGGGGTGGGTAGGGGGGCAGTCCTTGGGGGCTGAGAGCAGGAGGAAGGCTTTGTAAAAAAGGCAATGTGAGACCTGTGGGATACACCACAACCAGCATCCCACACACACCAGAGAGTTGCTGAGTGAAGTCAAAGCCAGAAAGTGGTTATCACGGACATTCTGTCTACTCAGAACCATTCTACAGTTAAATTAATGTTTTTAATGGTAAGTAGCAAAATAAACCAAAATAACAAGAAAGGAAGCAGAGGAAGAGAGTGGCCCCAAACATTCACCTTCAGCCAATACAAAGTGACATCCAAGACCCAAGCTGCTATACACATGGGCTGGATGTTCACTCTGGTCCTGGGCACCGCTTACGGGTGCCCAGGGCCACCTCCAGGGCCCATAAGAGCATAGGAACTGGGTTCCCAGCCACTAGACGTTGGCAAAGGTGCTGTGCCATCTAACTCCCTGCCCTGTCTTCCTGGTCCCACCTTCAGGGAATGGGTCGCCATCCCTGGCACCCACTCAGAGCTTCCCAGGGCAGCTCTCTGCTTTGGTTTCCTCCTGCCTCCGGCACTCTGGCCAGTCTGTTCTCAGAAAGCACAACTTGGCTGTCCCATCTCTGCATCCCTCCTCAGCACTTAATCAAGTGCCTGGTACAAAGTCATAGGTGCTAAAGGACTGTCGGTCAGCTCAGCTAATCAATTACAGCAGACTAAGGGGACGAAGCCATGCTTGTCATTCCAATTTTCCACCTGATGTTCTTGAGATTGGCAAAGTATCACAGCCTTCTGGGGTGCCTGCTTCTTGCCCAGCCTCCCCAGGTGCCCAGGCTTCCTCAGCCAGAGGTCAGTGTCTTCCTCCAGGACTGACTGAGATCGCCCAACAATATCAACCTATCTCCTCCTGCTCGCTGGTTCAAGCTTGTAGAGCAGCCCAGGCCCACTGCAGGTGGGCAGAGCTGAAGAGGAAGAAGGAAGAGTTGTTGTAGACATAGTTACTAGCACCTGCTAATTGTGCTTAGTGCTACTTCCCCCAGAAACTATAGAGGACAGTTCATGAAGGTCCCATTCAAATGTCCCATGAACCCTGATCCTTGACCCCAGAAGAGCAGGAGGTCACTGATACAAGAAACATAATGGTATGTGGCCCAGGAAGACCTGATCTGCCATGGACCTGAATGGCCTTGACAAATTATCCAGCCCTTCAGCTTAGTTTGTTCCCTGGAAATCCTGGTCAACTGCCTTCCAGAACTCATGATCCATGACCATCAGCTATACTGGCCATGGTGCCAGGCCTGACCGTGTCCCTTAACTGCCATTCACTAACTGTGTGTGTGTCGGGGGTGGGTGTAGGTATTATGGAAATTTTCCATGCCTCTGTCTACTCATCTATGAAGTGGAGAAAATCCATAGTTCGCAAGATTCCTGAAATGTATGTGTGTGCATGGGAGTGTGTGTGTGTGTGTGTGTGTGTGTGTGTGTGTGTGTGTGTGTGTGTGTAAAGCCCTGAAACACAAATGCTAAATAAATGTAGTCTGGGTTCTGCACTATTGCCAGGTCTGAGTCACTGAGAATGTGTAAGTTACCACCTGACCCTCCAGAACCCCAGAAACCAGAGAGACCAAAATGAGACGTGACTAGAAAGTATCTGGAGGTAATTGGGCAGGAGAAGAAGAGACTTGGGGGCACTGAAGACAAGTCTGTAAGACTAGAAGGAGTAGGAATAGAAATCTGGGTGCCTTGGGGTTCGGCAAGCAGTAGGAGACCTGGGACCAGACAGAACTTCTCAAATGTTCCTTTGAACATTTGAGCCTGTCTTGGCAACTGCTTCCCCCTGACTCTGCTGTGAGGGAAGGCTGTCTAGGGATGGCACAGAGAGCCAGAATTTGGGATTTGGGCCACTGGTTTCCCCACCTCCACTAATCCCACCTCACCACCCCCAACTCCTTCATCTTCCCCCCCCCCCCCACCCTCCCTACCCCAATTCAGGATCTGTTACTACTCAAAGCTGAGCCAGGCAGGTTCATTCAGACTTTCATCTATCCTGTGCACTGATCGATGTTGACTGTGGCCTGATGTGCAGCCAGAGGCCCAGTCATTGCTTTGGGTACCCTTAGCTGACTGCTGCTGAGACCACCACCCCCCTCTCTCTCTAGTTTAAGGCTAGAAGTTGTGGCTCCTCTGAAAGTCCAGAACCCTAGATGCTAAGGAGCCCAAGACCATGTCCTCTGGCCTCTTCATATCCCATCAAAGGCACTCGCAGAGCCCAGGGAGGACCAGGGTCTTTTGCCTGCGACCATCCAGTACAGCTCTCCATCTGGCCATAAAGACACAGATCAGAGGCCTACGTGACTCCTGATACAGTGGCTGGCCTAAAATGGATCCCCAGGGTGACTGTCCTTCCATGTAGCAGTGATTCCCAGAGCCTCACACTATATCCAGCCTCCGTCTTCAACCTGATCCAACCTCAGAGATCCATTCAGAGGGAGCTCTGTCCCAAGCTGCCTCCCAGGGGTGAGGCAGGCACAAGGACAAAAGATTCAAAGGCCCCTTCCAGGGAACTTACAATTTTGACCTGAACGCCAAGACATCCCAAACCCCAATCCATCCCATCTCCTCCCTCTTCCCTTCCTCCTTTCCCTTCCCCCATCCCTTCCTAAGCCCATGAGCTTTCCCTTACCCTCTAGCTGAGGCCTGAGTACTTGTCAACCAGGCTAAGCTAAGGACCCCTATCGAAGCCTGCCGTTCTCAGTCTCTCACTGCCATGCCCACGCCATCTCCACCCAGGGATGGGAGGAAACTCCTAATGCTAACTCCTTAGGCATTTGTGCTTTTCCTACGCAGGAGCTGCCGAGGGCTCCCCACTGCCTTCCAGGTAGGATTCTTGCTCCTGAGCACTGCACAGGTTAACCCTTGCCCACCAAAACAACTCTCACTTCTCAATCCAACTTCCTGCTGCAAGAAAACCAGGAAGATGTTGTTATTGTTAGACGTTACTATTTCCATCATTTTGACTAGGCCCATACAGTGCTGCATGCTGCTAGTACCAGCACTCAGGAGACTGGGACAGAATGATCCTTTGAGCCTAGGTGACACAGGCCAGTCTGAGAAATGTGGTAAGACCCTACCTAATAATAATATAAATTGCTATTGTTGTTATTATTAATGTGTTTCTACCTCTAAAAGTAATAGAGGGTTGGAGATAGAACTCAGTGGTAGAACAAGTGCACAGCCCTTAGGTCAATCCTTAGTACTATAAATAATAATAGTAGTAATAATAACAATAATGGATTGTTTCTGTAGAACATGCAAAACTGTATGAAAAGAAAATTAAAATCAATAATAAGCTCATTATTCATGGATAAATTCTGCAAGCTTTAAGCTATTCCGCTTGCTCTTTCCCGGTGTTTATGCATATGCACTTTTTGTCTTCATAGATTTAGGATATGATCCCACCATATAGAAAGCATTGTGCTTACTGTTTTTGACATAATACAGTGGGTTTCTATGTAATTAAGAGACTCCTCAGGAGTAGCAGCACTTTAATGGCTGCAAATATTCCACCCCATAAATATACCTTAATATGTTTAACTAAAGCCTATTGGCGACCATTTGGAGTGTTTACAATTTTTCACAATGAAAATGCTGCTATAAACATCCGTGTTCATAAATCTTTGCTCCGACCTCTGGTTATTTTCCCAGCAGAGATTCCTAGAAGTGGTACCACAGGGTCCCGGGTCGATGCATTTCTAAGGATCTTGCTGTTGTATATGAAAATGCTTTTCTGGGAGGATCTGCTGGTCCCTACTCATTGATGACAGCATCACCGGGGCCATTTTCTCTGCCTCTAGTGTTTCTTCCTGAATATCTTAGCTTCAACAGCCACCTGTGGGAACCCTATCTCTTCCTTCTTCCCTTCAGAGGTTAGGACAAATATCACCTCCTTAAAGTCCTCCTGATGCCCCAGCTAGGGCCCTTTCCCTCCATCCCTCATTCTACCCCCACCTCAGTCACTCCCCAAGCTGGCCAAGTCTGTCATCGCTCTCAATAGTGAGTGTTATAATTATCTCTACTTTGGGGAAAACACTGAACCTTTAAAGTGCTCCACTGAAAGGTTTCATCTGATTTACTTCCACGTGGAAGTGTCTTGAGATCAAGGACTTCAGTTTGGTCATCTGGTCTACCTCTCCTGGCCCTCTTCCCCAACCTAGAGTGTAGCCCAACTGCAAGCTACCCTTGAGTTGAAGGGCACTGTTTGTTTTGCATTTAATGTTCCTTGTCCTGGTGGAATGAACAAAGCTGCTCCCTCTGCAGGATTGGTGGAGGCCAAGAGGATAGGGTAGGATATTCTAGTCCTCACTCTGTCAGACACTTGTGGTGTAGCTCTGGTCCTCTGCTTCCCTCTAGAACTTAGTTTGCTTCTCTGTAAAATGGGCATGTTGAACTGCCCAATGGCCCACACTGCAGCACAGACCCCTCCTAAGGCCCCTGCTTGAAGCCTCTGCTCTAGACCTATGAAGCCCTTGCACAAAGCTAGCCTGGGGCGGGGGGTGGCCCAAAGGAGCTGAGCCCTGAAGCAAGCCTGGCTGCAGGCCAGACTGTGTCTGCAAACACTGACCTTGGCTGCTGCAGGGATTTTCCATGACACCAGCACTCTCTCTCTCAACTCCCCCATTCTACATGGGCCTGGGAGGCTGGGGGTGGGGCACCAGAGCTTTTCTGCATAAGAGGTCCCCAGGCACTAGACACCTGTGGGGTGTGACACAGTTCAAGAGAGAAGGGAAAGACAGGAAGTCAGGAATGGGCAGTGTGGGAGCTGGTGCTGTAGAGTGGAGGGCAGGGTCTGAAAATGGAGCCGACAAGATGGAACCAAGAGGCCCTGGGAAGGGGCAAGGGAGAAAGAAGAGATGGGTGCCTTATTACAGAACTGTCCTTCCAGGAGTTCTGGCCTGGAGGGTGACAAACCCCAGACCCAGTTCTGCATGTTCATCCCCACCCCCACCCAACTCCCTAGAGTCCTGGTGCCTTCGCAGACCTAGCTGTGGGCTGAGCCAGGCCTACAGCAGTGGGATTATTTTAGGGCCTAGAGTTGGCCTCATTTTGAAAAGGGAAGGGGTATACAAGACAGAGCCAGAGCTAAGAGTCAGCAAAAAATCCTGAGATGGCCACCTCTCCTTGCAATTAGGAATTTGGGGAGAGAAGCAAGAATTTGGGGGTCACCATCACTGCACAGACTCCAGAGCCTTACCTTCTAGAACTTTGGCCTTCCAAGTAGAACAGCAATTGATGATGGCCAGCCCCAACCAGGTCCTGTGCATGACACCAAGGGGACTCGCCACTGTCTGAGGGGGTCAGAGCCCTACAGACTCCTCTGTGGAAAGAGTGGACAGAAAGGAGGCTGTGAGCAAGGAAGAGGAGGCCCTTCAGGTGCCTAGAAGAAGCCCTAGAGCTTCTTAGACAGGATGCTGTCTGGCTGGATCTTCCAGAGATTGGGTTCATCTGCACTCTCTGCAATGTCTGCTAGACCAGCCATCCTTCCCCTCCCCTCAGAGCAGGACCCGGGTACCAGCCAGATGCCTTCCAGATGCTCTAATGTACCCATTCTGGTCCTGTCTCCACATTGCTATGGTCCCCAGACCTCCAGCTCTGAGGGGCACAGTCCCCAAGAATCTTTTCCAGGCAGTCATGGCTCAAGCCTGTCTGCTCCTGTCCACTTTCCTTCTGATATCCCTTCTCCAACCTGCTGGAGTGGACCCTCCCCAGAGCCCACACTGCCTTCCTTCTGCTCAACAAGCCAAGGCGGCACCCTCAGGCCATCCCCTCCCCCTATTCTCAACATTGACCCAGTGTGCAAAGCCTTTGGGTGTCTCAGACCACAGGTCACCTCATTCATCTTTCCCCTGGGACAAACATTAGCCCTGGCCAGGGCCGTATTTACTCTAGATAAGCGGGTCTGCTGGGAGACAGGGTACAGCCAGAAACTGCCAAGGTTCTTCTAATCTGCCCAGAGATGGGGCTCAGAGACCCAGAGTCAGAGAATGACCTGGAAGAAGGGCCTCAGAAGTTCTTGATGTGACAGAGAAGGGCTTCCCAAACCATGCTCAGAGGAACCCTCACTTAGCAATAAGCACTGTGAGAAAAATGTTCTACATGAGAAACATAACACATTTTCCCAGCTTTTCATGGGAACATGGGCGGGTACAACCCTGTGACACTTAAGTCACATGATGAAAAAATCTTTTTAGTCCCTATTTTCCCCAATTTAATTGAGTCAAACAATCTTTTTCTCATCCAACCCTTAACATACCACTGATCTGGTATCTGAGGAAATTAAAGTCACTAAACACTGATTATAGGATGTTGCGGGGGGTGGGGGGACTTTAATGATCATGCAATCTTGGGGACCCAAATATATTCACATTCGCATTTCAAATCTAGTAGTTCACCAAATCTCCCATGAGGTTGATACTTCAGTGTACCCATTTCACAGATGAGAAACTCGAGATTCAAAGGGTTACAGAGCCTGGCCAAGTTTAAGAGTTGTTTGGCTATAGAGCCTGTGTGCTTTCTGTTTCACTGAACTGCAGATTCCCTACCTATCTGCAGCATTTCCAACATATAAGGATAGCTTAATTCAGTCTCACAGAATCAATTATCCCATGCTAATCTGAAGTTTCTGATTGACAGGTGTGTTCTTAATTGATTTTGATGAGGGAAATAAACTAATTAGAGTCTTAACAATCATCACCTTGGCGCCTGATCCATGTAGTAAAAGACTGTATTTGATCAACACTTCACAAATGGGAGCTTTGATCCTGTGAGTGGGTGAGTGAACAGAGAAACTACTAAAAGGTGTTTAGGACAGTGAAAAATGGCAGGATAGGAACCAGGGACGGGAAGTTACGACCCAAGACACAAAGTTAGTAACAGCCAAGCTCAGGGCAGACCCCAGCCTCCTGCCTCCCAGACTCCAGCTCCACACACTTGGCCCCACTGGAGGACATGGCCAAGGGCCCACCTTGGGGCCAGCTAGGCCAAGGGTAGGAGGCAGGCAGGCTAACACGCTCCCAAGGCCAGTGGGGAGCAGGTGGCCAAGACCAGGCTATTACCAAGTGCTTAGAATTCTGCTTCAAGTAGAAGGAGCCAGGCCACTGGGAGAAGAGACCAGGAAGAGGGAAGGCCAGACACAACCCCTTGAGGCCCCCCAGGTCTCTGGAAGCCAGAGCTACAACCAGTGGCTGAGTTCCTGACACCAGGAAGATAAGAGAATGGAGGCCTGAGGCTTTCAATACTGCTGTTTAGTTTCTTGCTACCCTAAAATATTTATGCTAATAATTAACATTTATGTCCAGCCACAGCTTCCTCTGTTGAATTTTTAAAAGAGATTTTTTTATTCCATTTATTTATTTAGAGAGTGTATGTATGTCTGTGTGTGTGTGACTGTGTCTGTGTGTGTGTATGTCTGTGTCTGACTGTGTCTGTGTGTCTGTATATGTGACTCTGTGTGTGTCTCTGTGTGTGTGACTGTGTCTGTGTGTGTGTGTCTGTGTATGCCTGTGTGTCTATGTGTGTGACTGTGTATCTGTGTGACTGTGCACATATTCTATGGTATATTGTGGAGGTCAGAGGAACTTGTAGAATCTCCTAGGAATCAAATCAGGCCATAGGCTTAGCAGCAAATGCCTTTACCCACTGAGCTGCCTTGCTGGTCCTAGTGGCTTCTGTGCCCCATGTCCTAGATCTAAGTCACTTCCTATGAGGAGTCACAGCTCTGACTGAATGAGTGGTTAGAGCTTCGGCCACACCTGAACAGGTACAGCCGCAGCAGGAGGCTGGTTTCATTATCTAGAGTCCGTGGCTATGTCCTCATGTCGTTACCACCCCTAGGCCTTGAGCAAACCGCTCTGCTCCTCCGTGACTTATCTGTAAAACCCCAAGCCTGGACCAAATGATTAGTAAGAACCTTTGTCTCCATCTGTGATAGATTCCGGATGAGAGACAGAGAGAGAAGACAGGGACAGCCCTAATGAGGGCTCAGGGAGGCAGCGCCAGAGTCTATGCTCAGGATATGAGTTCTGGCTGTTTGGCCCAACAGGTACTGGGGGAGGGTACCCAAAAAGAATCAGCCTCGAAGAGCAGCCCCTGTGTGTGCTGATGCTCAGAGGGACTAGCGGAGCCCTGCCCCCAACCAAAGCCTTGAGGCAGCAATGGGTAATTCTTTTTACCTTCTCCCTTGCAAAGCCAAACTAGGCACGCTGCTGCCCTGCTGCAGGGGTACAGTGTTGGCCAAACTCCCGGTGACTTCCCAGAAGTCCAGGGTCCCCGGGGACTGGCTCCACCCTAGCTGGCAGTCCTCCAAGCTAGGCACCCACGTCAGCAGGTCCTCGTGGCTTCTTTGCCCTTTCATCCAGTGACAGTAAGACAGACAAAGGGATAGGCATGCTCACCCTCGGCCCCAGATGAAAAGCGTCTGTCTCCAGGGCATCTCCCTGTTCTCACTGATACCTCAGCTGGCTCAAGATAGTGCCTGTGGCTGAGGCTTCACGTGGAATGTGCTTCCCTCTGGGCCTCAGTTTCCCCTCCTGATGTGGCACTGGCATGAATACAGAGTGAGAAATGCCTGGAGGTCATAGCCAACTCAAAAGGACCCTCCAAGGCTTCTCCACTCCAGTCGCAAAACTGTCAGTCACAAGTCACAAGAGTGACCTTGGGGGTTGTTCATGAGGACAAAGTTAAAAGTTTATTCTAAGGGTGAGCGTTCTGATTAGTGAGTCTGACTTGTGGTAGGGAGTGAGGGCCAGCCTGGCCATCTGCCCTGCAAAGGTCAAGCATTGGCTCTGCCCCTGGTAGGAGCCTCTGGTCAGGCCTGGATGAGTCACTCAATTTGCGAGTTACTAAGTTGGGGGTGCACTTATGACTAAAGGTAGGCTCTGAGTACTGCTCCCCCCCTCGGGGGTGGGGAGCTGAGCAGAAGCAGAAGGATGAAGGGGGAAAGCACTGTGGGGGAGGTAGAGGCACTTCTGGGTGCCAGGTGAGGATCCAGGGCAGTGTCTGAGGGCTACAGCCAGCAGGGTGGAGCAGGAGAGCTGTTTTGTAGGCAGCCTATCCAGGCACAAGAAGCCTGGCAGGTGGGCCCTGGGTTTTCCTGAAGAGCAGTAGTCTTTAATGGAACCCAGAGCAAGCTGGGGAGGGCTAGACAGGTGCTTTGGAAGGGTTCCTTCCTCTGGGGGTGGCTACGGATGGTTTTACACACACACACACACACACACACACACACACACACACACACACACAGAAGTCTGTTTTCAGATGATTCTCCAAGGGCCACTCACAGTTGAACACTCCACAGACTCCAGAAAGCTTCCCCATTTGTCTCCTTCACTTCCTGAGGCAGATCTGGACAAGTGCTTAAGGCATGGGCCTGGACCCCAAGTACAGACAAGGCAAATGAGCCCAGAGACAGAAAGAGATTTGCCCAGGGTCACACAGCTGGGGCCATAACCATGCTGTATGCTCTGTGTAGAGCTCTGACCCCAGTGTCATATCCAGAGAGGACTGGGGGACCCATACACAGTGTGGTGCTGGTCTGGGGGACAGGAAAGGACAGGATGAGACTCTGAGCTAGCTGGTGGCATGCCCAGCTGTCGAGGTGAGTTGTGGTATGGCTGTGGGGCCGAGCTGGCGTGCACAATCTGTTCTCACTCCACAGGGGTGCGGGCAGGCTAGGTACCATGGCTCAACTGCACAGCCCTGGCAGAAGGACACGACCACTGGCTAGAGGCTACAGTGGGGGCAGGGAAGCCATTCTAAGGACAGTCTTAAAGCCTTCACCCCACAAACGTCTGTTCCCAGACTTCTCTGAGCTTTAGAATCCTAACGGCTAGCCCTAAGCTGGCAGAGGAGGCTCCACTGGAATGCAGCTGCTCCCAAGTCGGGCAATCTCTTGGAAACGTGAGAGTACTCTGCCACCTCCTTCATTATTAATCAGAGTGTTATTGTTGGGCATTTGAGATGTCCCAGGCTCTAGGCTAAGTGCATCAATACATTATCTCACTTATTCTTCCAGCACCCTTGCTGCAAATGATATATTAGCCCCATTTTACAGATGTGAAAATTAAGGCTCAGAAATGTCTTATATAGATGGGAAAATTTGAACTCTGATCGGGCAATGCTCATAATATCCTGATCTGCAATGTAGTTGTGATGTGTATATTGGGACTCCCTTGTAAGGTAGAAGTTTGAGGGGACCATTACAGGCTCGCTGGGGCTCCCCTCAAATTAATGCTTAGCTTTGTGTAGTTGGGAGACCTGGAGTTCATAAATAAGCCTTCTCAGAACTACCTAAATAAAGCACTAATCACTTTCAGCTAGAAGGAACCCAGGAAGCCTGCCTGGAAGAAGTGGTGTTTGGTTGGGATTTCCTAAGACTCAGAAAAGAAACAATCCTGCTCACATTCTTTCATTCTCATAATTCTCTTAATAAAAACTGAAGTGTTTATGCTTACTGGTCTGGTGGGAGAAGCACGTGGCCAGAACAGATTTCATTTTCAAATAAAAAGACAAGATCAAAGAGAGAGTGTCATTTGTTCAAGGTCACAAAACCACTAGTGATAAAGCCAGAACTTGTGCCCAAGGCTTCTGGTTCTCATCCAAGGTCCTTCCCGACTCCTCACCTCCCCCGCTGCCCTGCCCCTGCCCCAGATTTCCAGGAAGATTTTGCTGTTGTTACTGCTTTGAGAAGGGTTAGTAGCCCAGACTGCCTCTCCAACTCTCATTCTCCTGCCTCAGTCTCCCTGGTTACAGGCATGCACCACTATACCCAGCTCAGGGCAGAACCTTTGACAGTTATTTGATGCTCAAGAGGGGCGGGTGTGACTCTGCTTGGCTCCCAGATGGGAAGAGTCCAAGCACAAATGTGGAGGACGGAAGCAGAAGAAGGGAGGACCACAGAGACAGTCTAGCTGGTGACAGGAGCACACCTGAAGGACACTCGAGACCCCTGCCTTGCCAATGGCGATGTCACACGCGTCCGCACACACACACACACATGCACACACATGTACACATGTGTGCACACACACAGGCATGTGCGCTCACACACAGTCACACACATGTACACACATGCGTGCACGTGCACACGGGGACATGCATGCACACAGACATACGTGTAGGCTCACACACGCACACACGTGTGCACACACAGGAGCACACACACACATGCACACGGACATTCGCACACACACAGACAGAGCCTACTTTTGGACCAAATCCATAAGAAGACCCCAGTCTCAGACAGGGTGGAAACCCGGGAGTACCTATTAATTCAGCTGTGGGGATAGGGTTGGGGCATTGCCAGGTCATCTGCCTAGGGAAATGGCAAGTTGCCAGTGGCCACCGCACCACCACCAATAAGCCTTGGCTGCAGCAGGGAAACCATCATGAAGCTATGTGTGCCTCAGTTTCCCTCCCTCCACACTGAATCGCCATGTCAGAAACCATTCCATCCAAATACCTGCTCTCACAGTCACGGGCACGGAGGCTGGCAGAGGGCAGGGAGCATGGCAGAGCCCACAGGTATTAGACAGGAAGCCAGCTCTCAGCTGACCACCTGCCATTCACACACATACATTACCTCCTGCCTGCGGACAAACCTGCCAGCAGAACCAGGAGCCGGCTCCTGCCAAGAGACACGAGACACTCATGTTTTCAAGAAAACAGATTCAAGTTCAAACTCGGATTGCTAAACTTCCGGGCAGTGTGACCTGGAAAGTCTCCGCCTTCTGGAATCATCATCTAAGTGCGTCCAGTGTTACAAACGAAAGGTTAGCCCAAAGTGAGGAACACAGATGTGCCCACGCGTGGAAAAGCAGATTCAATAGCCAAGTGCGGTGGCGTCAGACATGGTGGTGCAAGTCTGTTTGTTACCCTAGCACTTAGAAGGTGGAGGCAGGAAGATGAATGTGGTGGGTTCAAAGCCAGTCTGCTCTACAGATTCAGAGATCCAGGCTAGCCATGGCTACATATCTAAACCCTAGCAAAGAAAGAACTGGGGGAATGGGGGAAGGCAAATGCAAAACCTGCAAGGTGAGGAGGAAAGGAGGAGGGACCCCTGCCAGGCCAGCCCCACATCCTGTGCTTTCTCTCCTCTCCCGGATCTCTCCAGGCTATGGTCATGCGGCGCCCAGCACGGACGGAGGCAAGGTGTTCTGCATGTTCTACGCGCTGCTGGGCATCCCGCTCACACTGGTCATGTTCCAGAGCCTGGGTGAACGCATCAACACCTTCGTGAGGTACCTGCTGCACCGTGCCAAGAGGGGGCTGGGCATGCGGCACGCCGAGGTGTCCATGGCCAACATGGTGCTCATCGGTTTCGTGTCGTGCATCAGCACGTTGTGCATCGGCGCCGCTGCCTTCTCCTACTACGAGCGCTGGACCTTCTTCCAGGCCTATTACTACTGCTTCATCACCCTCACCACCATCGGCTTCGGCGACTACGTGGCGCTGCAGAAGGACCAGGCGCTGCAGACGCAGCCGCAGTACGTGGCCTTCAGCTTCGTGTACATCCTCACGGGCCTCACGGTCATCGGCGCCTTCCTCAACCTCGTGGTGCTGCGATTCATGACCATGAACGCGGAGGACGAGAAGCGTGACGCGGAGCACCGCGCGCTGCTCACGCACAACGGCCAGGCTGTCGGCCTGGGTGGCTTGAGCTGCCTAAGCGGTAGCCTGGGCGACGGCGTGCGTCCCCGCGACCCAGTCACGTGCGCGGCGGCCGCGGGCGGCATGGGTGTGGGCGTAGGTGGCAGCGGCTTCCGCAACGTCTACGCTGAGGTGCTGCACTTCCAGTCCATGTGCTCGTGCCTCTGGTACAAGAGCCGCGAGAAGCTGCAGTACTCCATCCCCATGATCATCCCGCGGGACCTCTCCACGTCCGACACGTGCGTGGAGCACAGCCACTCGTCTCCAGGAGGCGGCGGCCGCTACAGCGACACGCCCTCGCACCCCTGCCTGTGCAGCGGGACGCAGCGCTCGGCCATCAGCTCGGTGTCCACGGGCCTGCACAGCCTGGCTACCTTCCGCGGCCTCATGAAGCGCAGGAGCTCGGTGTGAACCACAGCCAGGCCTGGAGCACCTGTGAGCCAGCGGGGTGGGGGACCTGCCTGCAGAAGCCGCAGGAGTTGGCCAGGAGGCCCCCCCAAAGACGCCTTCGGGCCCCATGGGAAGTCCCCAGCCCATCACCACCACCACCACCTCTACTCTTCCCCAGCCCCTAAATCTCCAACTGTGCGGGCTTTCACCAGCCAGCAGGAGGCCGGGCTCTGAGGACCCCTGGAGCCCCCATCGGAGCCTGAAGAATTCCGAGAAATGTGAAACTTAGGGGGTGGGGAGACGACGGGGAAAGCAGCCACGGGGAGCTGCTGAGAAGCTCCCCAGTCCTCAGAGGCTCTGCTGGGCCCCAGACCCCTCACCTTCCGAGGGAACTAATGTTCTCGGGTTTTGTTTTCTGTTTTGGTTCGTGTTCTCTCTCTCTCTCTCTCTCTCTCTCTCTCTCTCTCTCT
>NW_021605365.1:283359-318100 GCF_004785775.1 Grammomys surdaster | reverse complement strand
TCTCTCTCTCTCTCTCTCTCTCTCTCTCTCTCTCTCTCTCTCTCATTTCTACTTATACCTCCCCTGGGCTCTGCAAAGCCCAAGGTGTCTTTGTCCAGGTCACCCCCAACTCAGTCCCACCTGGCTCTCTCATCCCCAGCCGTGTCTCCCAGCCTCCCACTACCTTATGTGTCCACTCCCTTCTGTTTTTTGCATGGCTATGCAGTTATGGAAGAAAAAAAAAAAGGAAACCCCAGCAGTCCCTAAAGCTAGTCCCCAGAGGGCAAGATAGAAAAACAATGAAAAGGACAGGCCACAGATGTTAGAGCAGAGTGTGTGCAGGAACTGTGGCTTCCACCTCTGCGGGGTGGCGACTTCAGTAGGTGAGCTACCTGGAGTCTGGGAACATTCTCAGGGGCTCCTGGGAGACTCCAGTCTTCAAGACTGCACTTGGAATCTGAAACACAGGCTCCCCTTTGCTGTCCCTGGCTGCTGCTGCGCATCTGTTTTCTATAGATTTTTTTTTTTTTTTTTTTTTTTAGCTCCAGAAACCCTGTCCCACTTCCTTATTCATTTCAGTGTAATAACACTCTGGTTAAGTCACCTGGGCAGTTCTTATGGCCATTTTTCAGAAGAGGAAAACAGGTAAAAAAAAAATTTTTTTTTACTTGCCCGGGGTGTCTTGAAGGGGAACCAGCCTGCAGGCTCGTTCCCAGCCCAAGTGCTCTTTCTTCAGGCTCAGCCTGCCCTCAGAAGCAAAGCCCCTGCAGGCAGCACCCCAACATTGTGTAGGCAGCTGGGGTCTAATCCAGAATCAAAAGCTCCAGCCTGAGCCACTGCCAGGGCTCCGCCTCTGGTACTCTTTACCCCAGAGACTGCGGCTCTAAATGAACCCTTGTCTCTGTTCACAAGCAGGGAAGAAGTCCTTGGGACCAAGGTAAGCAGGACTGAGTCTCATGGACTAAAAGCCAGGAGTTGGAACTCTTGAGAGTTCAGGGACTGGGCAGAGCAGCCCAGACAGCTGACAGGACGTTATCCCTGGCCTAGAAGCCAGGGTACATGCATCCCAAGTTGCTAGAATAACTTCCACTGCAGCCAGGAACGCCCCTCTGGAGGGAAGAAGGTATTGGGCCTGCTATGCCCTCTACCTCCTCTACCTACAACCCAGGTGGAGGGTGGCTTGCTACTGGGGACAAGCTGGAGGTGGGACAATGCCCAGGACAACAGAAGGGTATGTGTGGGGCTCTGGGTATAGCCCCGAGTTTCATCCCCAGTACCATGAAAAGGGGGAAGGGAAACCTCTCCCCACAGAGCTGCCTTCCACTCACTGTTCCCAGGCCTAGCTCCACACTGCTGAGTAAGGCCAACCTGACCGTTTGGGGAGCTAGAGAGAGAGCCCCACCACATCCTCCAGGTCCTGGGAAATCCTTAGGTGGAAGGAATCTGGCCTGTGTGTATCCCATGTCCGTGTGGAGGAGCTAGCCCGTGTGCCAAGGGAAATGGGAGCCAGGACCTGGAGAGGTGCTGTCTGTGTTTATGTCGGGCTGGAGGCAGTGCTGGCTGCCTCTGTCCTGTGTGTGACCCTGCCCTCGAGGGGTCAAGTCCCGTCAGATCCGAGGGAGCCACAACCAAAGTTATAGAGAGGGTGGGGAAGGCAGCAGAGTGGCCCTAGGGGTCTAAGCATGGGGGACTGCTGGTCTCCTGTAGGGTCTTGCCTAGGGAACTAGAAGGCCACTGTCACTTCCTGTCTCACCCCCTCCCACTGCAGGCAGCCTTTCTGCTTCCCCAATGCCTTATGCCTGGGCACACTGCCACAGAATATGCAATATGTGTGGGTGACATCCCCACACCCACCCGGGCAGCCCCTAAGTCCCCAGGCTGTGGCTGCCCTGGCCCCTTTCAGCAGCTCCTGCCCACTTGTCTTCACACTGAGAATGGCGCCTAATAAATGCTGTCCATGGAGACCAGGCTCTGGTTCCTGCTCCTCTGTCATTGCTCACCCTGATTGATGCCCAGCCATTCACTCGCCCTGTCCCACCAATGTCTGCAAACCTGACTAGTGGATTCCCCTCAGGCTTATCAGACCTTTAGGTACAGTTTTCTTTCGTAGAAAGCTGGGAGTCAACCCTGGCTTCCCTTGGGATTTTCTCACAAGATCCAGAGCTCTTCAACATCTTCCTGGAACAGACTATGAGAACGAACGGGACCTTAGAAATGACTGGGTCCTTTCCTCTCTCTGTACATAAGTGAGTGAGGCCAATGGGAGCAGGTCACTTGCCCTGAGTCACACAGCCATGAATGGCAACCTAGGATAAGAAGAAAAGCTGGCAATTCCTCACTTTCTTTCCTCAGCTGGCCTGCAGAGTCAAACAGGACATACCCCAGCTTCTAGGAGTGACATGTGCTCCTCCCCTCAGCAAAGGCCCCGCCCCTAGAGCCTGACAGACACACACACAGGAAATAATATCACTTTCAAAGATGGGCACATCACAAATACTTTTTCTTGGAGTGTGTTTTTACACTAGAGGGACACCTCAGGCTCGGAAATGAACCCCAGAGTCCAAGACAGATATATAGAAAGAAGATAGACTGTGCCCAGTTGGTGCCAACACCTGAATCAACTAGCCAAGGGTATCCAGGCTTCCCTGAGCATGGGCTATAGTAATATCTTTGTCACCAAAATCTCTCTGCACGTCATGACTCACAGCCACCCTGCCACACTCAGGGTATGCATATCCATTCTATTCCTTGTTATAAATGCCACCTGGGACCTACTCCACTGATTCTCTTTACCCACAGATAGCATGCTATCTCCTGATTGACACGCACTAGAGAAACAAGGACCTGGGGTCAGAGACACGCTTCCCTAATCTTCCTTTTTACCTACTTAGACCAGCTAGAGAGATGGGACATATTTGTGAGGAGGTTCTGAATTCAAAGAAAGCCTGTGCCCTCTCCAGGATGCGCCAACCTCCCTGGGATGAATCTCTGGCCATCCCTTAAAGTAACAGCAAACAGGTTCTATGGCATGTTTATTGGTAATCTGCTGGCCCCAGTGTGGGCACAGTAAGACCCTGGCTCACCCACTCCTAAAACTACATCTCAATCAAAGCTCAAAGGCCTGCTGCTCCTGCCTCTCATAGCTCTACGAAACGCAGTGTCGGCAGAGGTGAGTCCTTCTGGAGCTCAGTGGTGTCCAGCACACGGTCACTTGTACTTTCCTAAGCAGTGCCATGCAGGACACAAACATGATGCCTCTTGCCCTACTTTCAACATCGCCTGGACAAAGTATCACAAACAGATGTTGCAGGGATTCCTAGAGGGGACCTGTACCCCAGTCCCACCCAGAGTTCCCCTGAACTCAGCACTAACACGGGATCCTCATGTCCAGACACTGTCAGCCCCTGACCTCCTTACCTCTGAGACTGCCTGAACTGAACGATACAAGAAAATGGACTGGACGTTGAAAACCTGCACAGGAGAGGGAGTGGGAACAAATGTCTTAAGTTCTCACCAGCACTGTGATTTGGGTCAGCATCAGTGGGAATGGGCTTCCTGGGAGCCAAGAGAAAAGAGGGGTGCAATGGCAGGTCCTCTCTAAGTATGTCACAGGCAACGCATAGGGAAGGTGCTTGGCTGGGCTCCGTGACTCAAGCCTGCAATCCCCAACTCAGAAGGCTAAAGTGGGAAGATTGGCGTGAGTTTGAGGCCAGCCTGCCTATAGCCTGGCTCAAAACACCAAGAAGGAAGAGAAAGGTAGTCCTTGTTCTGATGAGTTTGGAAGAAAGCTGCACACGTCCCCAACTGTTGGAACTCCACAAAATTCTTAGCTTAGTCAAAGTTCTTAGAAGTACTGCAGCAAAACCATGGCTCGTTTTCAGTGCCATGAGTTTCTCAAACTCATTCCGTACCAGATCCTCTGTTTGCCTGATACTACTTCTCCCAGGGCATGCTTTGGGACCTTCTCGGCTGTCACAATATCACTGATAAGAGAAACAGGTCCCATCCTTCCCTCTTATCCCCAATTACATTCTAAAGAAAGTGTAGGGGCTGTGAATGTAGCTCAGTCGTACTTGCCGAGCATGCACAAAGCCAGTGCCTGATCTCTAGCACTGCCTAGAGGTGTCACAGGCCTATAATCGCACTTGGAAGATGGAGGTAGAAGGATCAGGAGTTCAAGGTTATCCTGGGCTACACCGTGAGTTTAAGGTCAATCTGGGCTACATAAAGTTCTCAATAAATATAAATAATTGGTAAGCCATTTGTAACTTGCCAATGTTACAATGTTGTTGTAACAACATGAAATACACTTGCCAAGCTATGTACCACCTGGGGAGGGGAAGGTTCAGAGCAGCCAGCCCACTGGTCCAAAAGCAGTCAGGGAGTTGGTGGCGAATCTGAGCCTGGAACTAGGGCTAATGGTAGATGGATGAAGCTTGTGCCCCTCCCTCATCATACTGGATGCTGCCTGACAGTGGTCACTGTCATTAGAAAAGGTTTGACCATTGAGGAGTATGAGACCAAGGCTCCCTCTCCTCCACAGCCTGACAAGCCCAGCCTTGAGTGGACTCAGTGTCCTCTTGTGATGCTGAAACAACAGACCTCCAGCTTCCTCTACTCTCCTTGTCAAAGGACATAGAAAAATAGACGTGAGTGGAAGCAGGTGCCCAGATCAGAGGACCAGCACCCACCTTTCAGAGGAAAGGAACTGGGTTCACAGAAAAGAAATGATAGATCCAAGCTCATGAAACAAGATGCTGGTACAGCCAGGGTTAATAGCCTCAGAACCGAACCTGGCTTGTCAACACGTACTCATCCAATACACACACACACACACACATATACACACACACACACACACATACACACATACTCTTAGACACATAGGCTCACATGCACACACACACTCTCAGACACATAGATGTACATGCGCACATACACACACACACATACTCTCAGACACATAGGCTCACATGCACACATACGCACATGAGCATGCAAGAGCACAAGCTCACAACCCTGGTACCTCTGCTTCTGACTTTGGAGGAAAGTTCTAATTCTGGAGTTGAGTCACTTTTATGCTGGAAATTTACATCACATCTGGACAAACTAGAAGATTCACATCCCCTTGTCTCTCAGCTGCATAGAGGACTCCTGGGTGGGATTCTGATGGCACTGGTCTCTTTGATCCCCTCAGTGATGCACACACCTGGAGTGTCCGTGTCAACAGCATTTGACCACAAGGACAACAATATAAGTTACACAAGAATCTACACCCTATCAAAAAGATAAAGGTCTTGCCTTGTGACCAAGGTCACAGAACTTAGTATCAGAGGAACTGAGCAGAGCCTAAAGCGTCTCCTTAGTGGCTACTGTGCTGGGACCAGGACAGCAGTCAGGTCCTAAGGGATCTGAGACAGCCAGTTCCCTGTTGTTTACACCTTCTCAGTGGGCTGGACAGGTCCCAAGCTTAAGGAGGATTCAGGTGGACACAGTTCCAAGAAGCCACTGGCAAACAGGGACAGAGAGTAAGGGACCCTTCACCTACTTCACCCTGTCAGTAGAATGTCCAGCCAACGATCCCTGCCCTCAGCAGGAGGGAACAAAAAATCATGCCTTTGACCCAGGCCACCTCCACATGTCTTCATCTGCCACAGTTCTTGCTTCCAGGAATAGAAAACCTGAACGCACAGGCTATCCACAGCCGTGGAATGCTATGGTCTCACTCCAGGGTCAGACTGAAGTCCTAGAAGGCCTGAGATTTGAGCTCTCTGACATCAGGGCTGGAGAGACCCTGTGCCAATAGACTGTGAGGGTTAAACTCTGAAGAGCAGCGCTGCCCCAAGAGAGAGAGCCTGCCTCACTCTGGGCCTCACACCCTCTGTAAGTGAAGAGTTCTTTTCTGCCTTAAGTTGAGGAACAACAATGCCGTAGACATTTGCCTGCTGGGGGCCCTGTGTAAAGATGTCCTCTGATCCTTCTCAAAGGAGATCCCAGAGGTTGGAGGATGTGCCCTCTAGGGCCTAGGACTGAGCTCAGCCTTCCCACTGCCTCACAGCCTTGCTACTCAGCCCCTCCTCAAGCAAGAATCTGCTGAACAGCCCAGCCCACAGGACCCCACACTCTGAGTGACCCCCTCCCCCACTAAATGCTAACTCTAAGGACCATCATGTCTTCCTTCCACTGAGACAAGAGCTGTGTTTTGAGGCTGTCACTGGAGGGCAGATGATATCATCCAAACAAGTCAAAGTGGCTCTCCACATGGACAGCAACCTCCAGGCCTTCTGGGGTCAAATACCTAGTTGTTCTGCTCCCTTTCCTGTAAGTATACTTCTGGATGCCCCCACCCCCTTCTGAAGGACAGCTTTCTCATTTCTCCTGGCTGTGCCACATAGAACCAGCAACACAGAGGTGACACTCATCCCCTCCTCTGCCTTGAAAGCCACTTCCCTCGGAACATAAGGCTAACATTTACTGACTTCCAGACAGCTGCCTTCACTGAGCTCACGGCCCACCAAGACCTTGCTGGAGTCCATCATGAGAGTCATTGTGGCAGACTGTGTTGGCTACCAAAGCAAGAGCCATTCCTGCAACCTTCTGCCTGTTGACAGACTGCTGGCATCTCTTAGAGGCTCATCCTTCCTCAAACCCAAGCCCAAGGACTCAGCTGATTCCAGTGACCTCAACATTAGGTCCTGTCTTAGTTTGTGACTCTTCAGGGATGGCTTCAGTGGGACTACTGGGAAAGGCCTTCTTCCTATAAGAAGGCATAAGAGGATAGAAAGGCCCCTATACTTGGATGAGACAGGTCTGTGTACCCTTCAGAACTGTGGCAGTCATCTTGTGACCTTTAGGGAAACATTGCAGACCCAATGATAGTAGTAGAAAGAGATAGGCAAAGGCCTTTGCTGGGCTACTGAGAAAGCCCAGGATCCCTAACTAGAGAAGTTCTTGTCATGGGAAATGGAGGGGGGTGAACCCAAATGCATTTTGTGCTACTGGCTATTGAAATCCCCATGGCCCTTCTGTAATGGAATACTGCACAGTCTAAACCTGGAGGACCACAGAGAGGAAGAGACAGGGCTGCTTGATGGTTTGTTCATCTTCCCTTCAGGGTTTAACACTAGCCTGGTTTGCACCTCTTGCTCCTGTCTTTTAAAGGACACTGAGAGCCAGTCACAAAGATTTGTGTCATTCTTCGGTGTAGAGAGGTCCCTTGTCCAATCTGGTTCAATCGGAAACTTCCATCAAACCCACTGGTATTTTCCCTGCTCCCAGAACAGACCAAACCTCAGGCTCGGGTAAGGAACTTAGACATGGAAGCGATACGTTCTCCTCCACCCCCTCCTTCTATTTCTGGCTGTTCCACAGCCAGCTGGGAAGAACGACAAAAGAGACAGTAGAACCCTCTCTGAGGCCAGGATGCAGGTGCTGGCACTCACTGGGGTCCAGAGTCCTTTCAGGAACCTCTCCCAGTCCTTTTTACAGAAAGGCAAGCTGATTTTCTCCACAATGCTTGCCCCTCTAGAACCCTATAGCCTCCTCTTGTCCCCAAACCAGCCCTATGCCATCTTTCATCGTCCAGTCAGCACACAGGACACTTTTGTATGCTGACCATGCCAAACAGTGCCCATGAGATCTGGCCAGTTCTGTCCCTGTTCTGTCCCTCCATCGCAGGAACAAAAATCAGAGAGCCCTCAGACAAGAGATGTCCTCTCCTTCTGAGGGGTCTTTGAGGGAGTCCTGCTGCCTCACATGACTGAGTTCAATCCTCAAGTGTCAACCTACAACTGCAGGCACCATCCCTCGCCATCTCACCCTCTTGCTAGTTGTCTCGTCTGGAGAGAATAGGGAACATCTTTTTGTCCTTGGCTGTGTGTTCTGGTGGAAGACTTGAGGGTAAGAGAAAATGTTGGGGTGTGTTACACATCCTCTGAGGCAGGCCTTTCCCATGCTGGGCTTGAGCTACGGCTCCTCTGTATGTCAGTCTAAGACTGTACACTTCGACTATACCAGCTCTCCATGATGTTCTAGGGTCAGAGTCTGGTTCCGCCACACATTGATTCCTCCGGTCTCCCAGCTCCACGGATCCCCCTGATTTGATAATCTAGCCTTCGGGAGCATTATTCAAGCCTTTGATGAAAATATCAAAGAGGACAGGACCAGATAGTAGGCTCTTAATTTCAGATGACATTTATTCCAGCATGTTCTTTGTGAACTGTTGCTGGCCCGGATCCTCACCTCTTCCTTTTATGTATACTCTAAAACAGTCTGTTTAATCAAAGCTGGCAGGTGGTGGGGGTTCCAGCAACGTTCGACACTCCCTAGACCCTGGGATGTCACAACCGAGTTGGGGACTCGAACTTTCTGAGAATAGCAGGCTGAAATAGGAGGCATTGGTAAAGTGTTCGCAGAGCATGTGCAAAACTCCAAATTTGATCCCCAGCACTGCATAAACCCAGTGTGGTGGGCACACACCCGTAATCCTAGCACTTGGAGGGTGGAGACAGCAGGATCCGGAGTTTAACATCACAAAGTCATCCTCAGCAACCTAGCAAATTTGGGGTTAGCCTAGGCAACATAAGACCCTGACTAAAAAAAAAAGAAAAAAGAAAAAAAAGACGAGCACCAAAGAAAGTAGAGAAAGAAAAAAAAAGAAAAAAATCTTCCTCACCCAGCTCAGTCCTCCCAGCCAATGCACCAGCCACCATCTTATCTGGACTGCATTGTCAATAAGCTGGGCTCAGTCCCCACCCCATCCAGACTCCCGAGCTCTGTTCAGCCTTCCCAGCTCAGACTCAGCTCCTTGCATAGGCAACATACCTATCCTTGAGCTGAGGGCCCAAAGGACCCTTCTTAGAACACTCAGGATTGAAACTGCCCCAGGAAACTTGATGGCTGTCGGTCTGGGAGTTGTGGGAAGCTGTACTCAGGAAATGCTTGTGGAAGCTGGGCTAGGAGTGGGGAGGAAGGCTCCTTCCTCCCCTGCAGGACAGAATGTGACCAGCTTCATCCAAAGGGGATGATGGAACAAGGTCACCTCCGTGCCCAAGATCACTTGCCCTAAATCACCTAACCAGTAACTGTCAGAACCAGGTCTCCAACTCAAGGCTGTATAGCTCTGAGGCATAATAGAAAGGCAGGGAACTAGCAGGACACAGGAAAGGAAAGGTGCCCCTCACCACCAAGTCTGATTGAAGACTCTCCTTCAGCTGAGTGTCAAGAGTTCTGGCACAGGGCTGGTGAAAAGCTTAGAGGGTAAAGGCACAGGCCTGATGACCTGAGTGTGATTCTGGTGTCCCACAAGCTAACCAAAGAGAACCAACTCCCACAAATTGTCCTCCGACTCCCACACGTGTGCTGTGCAGCCTGCATGACCCTGCACTTACAGATACATACAGAATAAATTAATCAACATTTTAAAAAAGGATCCCATCACAATGAACGTTTACTGTAAAGGTTGCCTACACAGAAGCAATGTTCTTTTTATAGGGAGCTGTTTCAAATGAGAATGTTTTAAAACATAGCCATGGACCCTGCTTAGCTCCTAAGCATATAGAACCTTTGAGTGTGGCCTGTCACCTTTCTGGGCAGCAAACCCACAATTCCCTGGAAATTTCACAAGGATTCCTTGTGCAACCCTTGTACCGTAGTTTTACCTTATCAGACTAATCCTATTCTAGGCACAGCATTATCTCATTCGCCAGAAAAGGAAAGGAGTGTTTAACAACCCTTCCAGAGGTAATTTGACAGCTCCCCAAAATCATATATATGGCTACTATTAAGACCCCTAGGCACCACTCTATTGAGAGGCCCACACCCATGCCTGTGAGTGTCAATCCTTCTCCTGGGTGACTCTCCTAGTAACCCCTATGCTTACATGCCTGTTAAAAATCTTTTCTTAATAAACTCTTAATCTGCTGCACACTTGGCTCATCCTGAAATTCTTTTCTGAGGCAAAGTCAAGGTTCCTGATTTCACTGGACAGTGATGGCACATGCCTTTAGTCCCAGCATTTGGGAGGCAGAGGCAGGCAAACCTCTGAGTTTGAAGCTAACCTGGTCTACAGAACGAGTTCCAGGACAGCCAAAGCTACAAAGGAAAAAAAGAAAAAAGGAATCCAGGTTTCAGTGAACAGAGATGTCCTCAGCAGGGCCCAGATGGATGGCTCATAGGTTAGGAACGTCTGGCCGCTAAGCCTGAAGATCTGCATCCCATCCCCTGTACCTGTATAGAAGAAGGAGAGAACCAACTATAAAGATTGTCTTCTGACTTCAACACACAGGCTGTGGCACGAGCATGCTTACACACTCACAATAAATAAGTAAAATGTGATTTAAGAACTCCTTAGGCTGCTGTGGGCAGTAGAATAAAGCTATATCTCTGGCCTAAGCCAAGGACACTGATGTGCCTTCCACACAAGCCACTCCCTGGTTTTCTGGCCTTCTCAGGCTTGTTCCACCCACACCCCAGGCACTCATGGCCGTAGACTGGGCAGCAGCCTCAAAAAGAGGTGAGCTTGAACCCAGCCCTGCCTGACCCCAAGATGGAATGACAGGCTAATAGGATGACATGTGGCCATGGGGAAAACACCTCTGTGTTCCCAAAGCCTGTGTGACTCAGGATTGATCTCTGCTCTGGTCGCTTGCCCCCAGCTGTCATGGTGAACAGATGGGCAGCCCTTCTCTGGGGCCTAAGTCGGGCATGCTGAGGTTGCTGAGAGGATGGAGGAAGGAGTGAGGGCTCATGGGAGGGAGCAGGGATGAGTATAGCCAGCTCCACACACCCTACTGCCAACAGAGTAAGTCTGCTGCATGCGGCATCCACACCTGTTTCCAGGAACCTAGGCAAGCTTGGCTTGTCACACAGATGGTACCTAAATCCCTTTCTAACTTCAAACTAGAGCCAGAGCCACCAAGCCTCCAGAACTCCTAAGCTACAGAGATGTGCCCTTTGGGTTTCAGAGACTGGCCCTAAAGAGCCTAGAACACTCAAGTCTTGAACTTGTCAATGTGTGCCATTGTCCCAAATGATACAGAGCCTGGTGCACTGGGTTGGGCATGGGGGTACATGGGGTATGGTAATAAGAGAGAATTATAATGGTAGCCAGAGGGAGCCTTAGGAACAGGATTAGAGTCTATAGTTTCATGTTTTAGAAGGAAAGGCAGGCTCAGAGAAGGGAGGAGTAGGCACGGAACAACAGTGACAGAATAGGGGTCCTTAGGGCTTCCTGGCTACTGCTACAGAGCCTCATCTGAAACAATCCCAAGCTCCATCAGCAGGTAGAAGGCTAAGCAAACCATGTCAAGGAATGCCACACAGCCATGCACAGGATGGTGCTACCAAGGCACAAGATAAAATGTCACCAATGTCAAAGCTGCCATCCTGTGTGAAAGACATCAGACAAAAAAGGAGGAGCACGGGGAGGAGGAGCACAGGGCCTGGGAGTGCAGCTCAGTGGTGAAGCACAAGAGACCTGGTCAACCATCAGCACCAAATAAGAACAGACACTTTAAGAGAGCATGCACTGGTGCCAGAGGGGTGACTTGTCAGGTAAAGGTAGGTGCCTGACACCAAGCCTGACGACATAAGTTTGAGTCTGAGGACCCATATGATAGAAGATCTCTATATACCACCATGGTACAAGCACCACCACCCCACATATGCACATACAGAATAATTTTTTTCAAAAGAATGTATACTATATTATTTTATTTATATAATATTTTAAAAAGAAAAAACCATAAAGGAACAGAAAACAGATCAGTGACTGTCCTTGGCCTCCTGAACAGAGAGAAAGAGCAGACTGTTGCAGAAGTGTGCCGATGCTGAGGAAGGGTGGGTACCAGCTATCTTCTGGGCTCATTCCCCCACCACCTTAGAGCTCAGAAGAACCAAGTCTCTCTCCACAGGGTGCCGTCTCCCCTGGAGTGAGCCCCTGGTTGGAGTGGTGGCAGGCATGTGAAGATTTTCCCGGGACACTGGGGTCAGATTCCTTCCTAGACTACCCTGATGCCAGGCTGTTTCCACCTCACATATCAAAAATTAGCAGTATCTGGAGGGCTGGAGTGTAGCTTAATGCTTCCCTGGCAAGTTTAAGACCCTAGATTTGATCTCTAGAGCTAGACAGATAGACAGACAGACAGACAGACAGATGATTGATAGATAGATAGATAGATAGATAGATAGATGACTTATGTATGGGTAGATAGATGATTAGATAGGTGATAAACACAGACAGACAGACAGACAGACAGACAGACATATAAATATATAAAGTGTTAGCTGAGGGGCTAGGGAAGTAGTTCAGTTAGTAAAGAGCTTCCCATGCAAGCATGAGAACCCAAGTTCATTTCCAGAACCCACATTAAAAAAGCCAAGCATTTGTCACAAACTTGTAACCACCAAGCTGCAAGGGTAGAGACAGAAGCCAGCACAGTCTACTCAGCAATGCTGAGGCCAGTAAGAAAGTCCATCTCACGGTGGAAAGCTCCTGAGCAACCATGCCCAAGGACAACCCCCTGGTTTGCATGTGCGCATGCACACACACACACACACACACACACGCACACACACACCATTCTCCCAGTCCATCCTGATCTGAGGGAAGACGGGCCTTGCTATTTACCACACCTAACACCTGGCTGAGCACTCTACAGTTGATCCGTTCATTCCTACCTAATCCATAAAGCCAACAGGGAAGCAGAATTGTGCCCACTGTAGGAGTGAAGGTTGCACGTAAGTGGGTATGGCTGTCTAAAGCTCCACAGCTGAAAGGCTTAGGAGGAAGGAGCTTGGCTTCCTGGTCAGCATGGAAGGGGTCTTAGAAGCCTGAGGAAATCTGCAGAAGAATTTACACAGAGCACAGAAGAGCCACTTTGTCAATGCCTCCCTGAGTCCGCCATTACTGAAGAAACAAGATAGAAACCATCTTGTCCCAACCTTCTCTTGCAAATGAGAGTCTATCCTCAGTACAGAAAACTAAAGCAAATGTGTCCCAAAGCCTTGGAAAGAGAGAGAGGTGAGAGGAGGGGGGGGGGGGGGAAAAAGGGGGGGAGGAAGAGAGAGAGAGAGAGACAGACAGACAGACAGACAGACAGACAGACAGACAGACACAGACAGACTGCCAAACTGGAACCAGAAAACCACACTGATTTCAACTATGGAGAAAAGAAGAGAACTTCTCCCCTTCTAACCTGACAGTTTATGGTCAGAATCTGGTCACTGCATCATACGAAGCTGGGGATGCAGCTAAAACTGTCCCCTCCACCTGCCAGGGTGAGCTAGCCAACCCCATCCCTGGAGAAACCTTGGGCAGTGGACACTGAGAAGCTCCGTTTTAACAGGAATGTTTTGGGAATCCCTGGTTTGGGACAGGGATCCCTTCTAGGAGGTTTCACCTCCATGGAACAAAGGGCCAATTGCATGGAAAGCAAGCGACCTTTCCTCAAGGCCCACAGCCTGGAAGGAAGCTGTGCTCAGGGACAGAAGGGGAGGGACTGAGAAGAGGCCCCACCCACCTGAGCAGAGGCCCCACCCACCTGAGCAGAGGCCCCACCCACCCGGTAGCACCACACTCAGGCGAGAGCGTCCTTCTATGGCATCTTGCCCACTTGTCATCTTCCCTCTGCTGTGGGGAAGAGGTCATTTTGCCCTGAGTCACTAAACATCAACCGTTACCAGCCCTAGTGGTTTCCAGCCATTGTTAAATGAAGCTTGGACCAAAGACTCCTTTAAAAGGCCATCCTTTTTCCTTAGGCCACGCTGTTTACACTTGATGGCCCTTAAACAGAGCTGCTTTTAAGCAAAGACATTCACTACTTTCCTCACATGTCTCCATAAAAAGAAAAATCTGAAGAACGTCTGTATCTGCCAGCCAGAAACTTGCTTGAAAACCCGGCAACCAGACTGAAGTGTGGGAAGACACTACCCTGGCCATGCTCCTTCCTCCCAGAAACCCCTCTGCCTCCCAGAGGTCTGTGGATATCAACCCCTCTGAAGAGGGTCCACTGTGTGAGTTATAAGGGTGACCACTACATATACTAATTTTTAATGTGTCTAGGACACAAGCTACCTGAGAAACTACACACACCTTTTTGACAGTAACTCCATATGGGAGCTACGATATCATACCCATTTTACAGATAGGAATCTAAGTCTCAGAGAGGCCGACAGTCTGCCTCAGTCCTGATTACAAATATGATGCTCTCTGGGGTTCTACCTCCACCATGAATGGCATAGAAAGAAACCTCCTGTCAAACCCTGGCTCTCTCAACCCTATGGCTGTGCCACCTTGCCATTCTGGTTAAGGAGGCTTGGTTGTATTCTCTCCTCTCTGACCCTACAAGAAACTGAACCCTCGAGACTCTTTCTTGTTTTTCTGAACATCTCTGAACTAGTTAATCACACCATAATGTCTAAAATAATGTCTCTGCTGGGGGGTTGCTTTCGGGTGCCAAAATCGCCTCAGGTGACCCACAACCAGCTTTAAAGGCTGGCTGGCACAATAGTGTCTGTCCTCCAGTGGCAGGGTCAGCACGCCATCTGGTGGCTCCTAACAGACCTACCTCGACATGGCCAGACTGAACAGCCTGTGATGTGTGAGAAGCCCTTCCAGATCTGGTGGCCCAGCTGAAGGGTTCAAAGAGAGGAAGTGACCAGCCTTGTATTGCACACCAAAATGGACTCCAGACTCCTGAGCCATCCATCACGAAACTCTTCGGCAGCAAGCCATGCTTCCCTAATTTGCTGCAAGCTGAGTATCTGGGAGCAGGATGCATCTTCAATTCTGGTAGACGTGAATCAACGGAAGTGCCCCATTTGCAGGATGCTCTCACCTTCCGTTCCTGTAATTTTTTTATTGTTACCCTTATGAATAGGTAAGTTTACACATGGTATAAAGGCAAGAGGCACAAAAACGCATGCCACGAAGAGGGAGTCTCTCACCCCTGGACACCAACACTCAGTTACCATTTTCCACATGTCCAGCCAGACTTTCCATATACTTACAAATACATATAGACCCTTGCATCTCTGCATGCAACACCAAACACACGCTGTGCTCTCAACACCGCTGTCCACATGAGGAACATCTTGACTCTTATAAAATGACACCACGCCCATCTCCTGTGGCAGCACATGGAGTTGACATCATTTAATTAATCCTTTCCTAATAGACATTAGGTGATTGCTGATGTTTTTGAGCACGATACATCCATCCCAATAATAAACTTTTTTGTGGGGTGGGGAAACGTGTTAGAATAAATTCATGGACATGGATCTGTTGCAGATGCCCACTAGGATTCATTTTTGGCTCTTAAACCAGAAAACTCAAGTGTGATAAGAGTGTAAATGTATCCTTTATTATCCCATGCAATGACAACAAAATGTCTAGCAGCATATAGCCCAGGGACATATGGCAGCTTCATGCTAGGACACGGGGTGTACGATTGGCCTCTTCCAGGGTTATACATGGTCTTGACGTCAGTGTATCATTTCCCAGCATCCTCTTCTTGTCCACTCAGGCCTGTGAAATGGCTCAGTAAGTGAGGCACTTGCTGCCCAGCCTGGTGACCTGAGTTCAATCCCCAGAGCCCAGTGATGGAAGGAGAAGAACCAACTCCTGCAAGTTGTCCTCTGACCTCCACAAGAGAATGCACACACTCGTCTGCACATACACAATAAATAAATACAAAAAGATCTTATTAAGATCAATGAAATTGCTGTTAGACAGTGAAAGGGGTGTCTGCTTTAGCGTTCCTTTAGAGTAGGTGATGATAAGCTTGTGGTCCCGAGAGAAACCTCCTTTCGTCCTGATAGAAAGATTGCACTCTCGGGCTGTTTTCCTTTTATATTTGATCTTGTTTGTATTGGATTTTTGTTAACATCGCTAAAACACAAATTGTCCGCTGACCTCCACACATGCAGTGTGGTCCCTGCCCACACACATACAATAACTAAAATGTTTTAGAGAGAAAGAAGGGAGTCGTGGTGGGGAATATTGACTTCCAAACACGGTAGAGTTTGAATTCAGCAGCTGTGGTGGTTGGACTGGCTAGCATCCTGTCATGCAGTGTGGAGGGGGCTCATGAGGCTACACCCTGTCTGAGAGTTTTTCCACAGCTGATAGAGTCTGGTGAAGGCAGAGACATTTTCCTCAGGAGTGTAGGTGCCTGTGTGCCTGTGAACAACCCTAATGAAACTCACTGTGTCACACACAAAGAGGCATGAAAATAGAAGATGGACATGAGAAAGAGAAACAGTATGAGAGGGGAAAACAGACATTACATACCTACGAAAGGGTCATAATAAAACCCATTATGTATGTGTGATGTACATACAATAAAGATAAGACACAAAAGATGAAAACTCGATGGCTCTGTCTCCATTTTACACCGGACTCTTGCTCTAGTAATCACCTTGGCTTCTAGAAACAGCAGGTTTTCTAGGTAAACATCTTGTGAGAAGAATCAGCCCACCCTGGCGGCAGTAACTTTTCTACAGAGGACAAGGCGCTGCCTGACCATTCCCAATATAATGATCAACCAGATCACACTTTAACTGGGACTGATTAACTAGCTGTGATCTTTGCCTCCCCACTCTGGTACTTCGATATACCATCTGGGAGTTCCTATCCGTTACTCAAAACACAGGGCTTCCCTGTCTTCCTGATACAGCTGTGTTGATAAAAGTTCCTTCCTGCTCACTACTGTGGAGTTCAGGCTGCAGCCGCTGTAAGTCACTGAATATTATCCAACACAGTATCTTTCTGGCTATGCCTTGCCTTGAGTTACTCCATTCTTCAAAACACCAGTTTCCTCCATCTTGAGTTCTGAATGCTGAAGGAGAATGACCCAGCATCTTGTTTATGTAAGTGAAGAACCACAGTCCACCCAGCACAGGCCATAAGATGCAGACTAATAAATGACTCTTTTATATAAATAAAATACTTACACAAAACAATAGCACAAACAAACAAACAAACAAAAACAAAAAACCCAGGCTAGTGAACTCATCAAACTTTCCAAACCAAGGGGGAAAAAGGAACCCTCTTTCCTGACCATATAGAGAGCTATAGGGGGACCCACCAGCCCACTGTCAAACCACCCAATGCACCCCACAGGCTCTCAACTCTGCCTTGGGACTTTTGCTCAGCCCATTTGAATAACAATTGACTATACAGTCAAACTATATATTATATATATATATATATATATATATACACATATATGACAGAATAGTTATAAAAATGTTAAAGAGAACAGAGAGCTCAAAGAGAACTCCTCAAAGGTGTGGTATAGGGCTGACATTACCACCAGTGGCGGTGTATAAAGTATAAAGTATGATTGATCAAAAAGTTAATGTTATTAATTAAGATTGGAATAAAAAATTAAAAAAGCAACTTATGACTGCCAATATCATGCCTGTCGAAGGATATAGGTAGCCCTTTGGTATTAAAGTCTATGAAACTGGGGCTGGAGAGATGGCTCAGTAGTTTAAAGCTCATACTGTTTTTTAGAGAACCCAAGTTTGGGTTCCTGTATCCACTCTGAGTGACTCACAGCTGTCTGAAACTCCAGCTCCAGAGGATTCAATACCCTCTTCTGGACTCTGTGGGGACTACACTCATGAGCACATGCCCACACAGAGAGACATATATACACATAATTTAAAATAAATCTTTAAAAAATTAAAGCCAACAAAAATTGACATGGCTTGTTCATTTATCATTATCCAATAAATCCAGATGCCCAAGTGTGGTGGCACAAGCCTTTAATCCCAGCACTCAGTAGGCAGAGGCAGGCAGATCTCTGTGAGATCAAGGCCAGCCTGATCTACTTCGTAAGTTCCAGGACAGCCAAGACTATGGAGAGAGGCCATTTCTCAAGATTAACTAATTAATTCACCCAGAATTTTGATAACATAGAGCAAACACAGTGCACCTAAAACCACTCAGGTGGCTAGACAAGATGCCACAGGCAGGTCCAGAGCTGGTTCAAGGTATGGAGTTGGCTTGAGAGGCAGAGCGGTGTGAAGGAATTGCAATCCAAATAAACTGAGCAAAAGTCCCAGGACAGTGCTGGGCTGCCACACTGGGTGGTTTTGTGATGGGATGGTAGGTGTGTTGGCTGGTTTGGTGACAGGCTGGTGGGTGCGTTGGGTGGTTTGGTGACAGGCTAGTGGGTGCACTGGGTGGTTTGACGACAGGCTGATGGGTGCATTGGGTGGTTTGGTGACTGGCTGGTGGATGCCTCTACAGTGCTGCATTAGATGTTTCCCCCTTTCTATGGCTAGGGAAGATGGTGGCTTTGTTCCTTGGCATGGTGAGTTTGAGTTTCCTTGGTGTGGCCTCGGTTTCTAACTCTGGTTAAGTGAGGGGGTTGAACCAGATGAGAGGTTTTCCCAGGGAGACTCACACCTGTGCTTTTTGTATACAGGAGCACTCTGTATACAGAAGTGAGGAAGGCTCTCTACCTGTCTGGGTCTCCAAATCTCCCATCAGTGCCTTGCCCCCAGACTAATAGAGTGGGTTCTCTCGTTCATCCCAATCAGAGAGTGTTTAAGGCTGAAGCCTGAGGCTCCCAGGATGAGGTTGACATCCAACTCTGCTGGTGTCAATTAGCAAGAAAGGAAGAAACTAGCAACCCCAGCACTGGGGAGGTAGAGACAGGAGGATCCTGTGTCTCACTGACCAGCCAGGCTAGCCTATTTGGTAATTTCCAAACCAGTGTGACCAATCAGGTTGGCTACTTGGTAATTTCCAGGCCAGTGGGAGAAAGATGGAACAAAGTGAGAGTTAAGATGCGAACTCTATGGCCAGGGGAAACTGAGTCACGGCTTAGGTACTTGGTGGTGCTCCTGCCAAACTAGAGAGGAGCAGAGACCCACCCATGTTAGAGTAACATCCGTGGCTTTAGCTTTAGGGCCTTTCATTGCCTACAATGACCCTTGTCCCTACTGAAGGCAAAAAATGTCACTTGACTCAGCCATAGCCCTGTCTTCCAGGCAAAACTTGAAGACTTCTTTCCTGGCCACACCCTCAGCTCTGAGAGCCACAGAGCCTCAAGAGAGCCCTAGGGCAGAAGAGATGCTAGGAGAAACACATGTTAGGATTTTTTTTTTTCTTTTAAAGAGGGATGAGGAGGGACAGCAAAGTATGTACTTAGCATGCAGAGAACCCTGGTTCTATTCCTAGTACCAGAACAGAAAAAGAAAGAAAGGAGAAAAATAAAGAAAACTGAAGTTTACTATGGTCATGCACTCAAATCCCAGTAGTCATGGGACAGAGGCAGGTACGTCTCTGGGAGTTCAAGGCCAGTCTGGTCTACATTTGAATTTCTAGACCATACTCTGTCCAAAGTGAGAGGGGGAGGGCAGAGAGAGAGAGAGAGAGAGAGAGAGAGAGAGAGAGAGAGAGAGAAAGAATGACCAAAAAAATTTTAAAAAATAAAAAAGAGCCTCAATTTGTCCTGAACTTGTCCCCTAGCCTCCAGGTATGCACACACACACATACATACACACACACACACATGCACACACACACACAATCATAATTAATCCAGCTTAGTATTGTCTCACATAGTATTAGGCCAATAATAACTTGGTCAACAATGAACTCCAGATCATATTACCTAGTGACATTGTGACCGTGTTAGTATTTGATAGCAGCCCGTGGTATTCACTCATTCACACCTAATGACACATCTCAGAATGTGTGACACATATCTCAGAATGTGTCCCTGTCTGTAAGTGACAAGGACTGCGATATCTGAGTCATTCCTCTGAAATCAAATTTAACAGAGACTGCACTCCAGCTGAATCTGCCTTGATTCTGCTCCAAGAAGAGAGCCAAACACCAGCTTCTGGAATCCAGTGATTCACCCCAAAACAAGTGAAATGATTCACCCCCCCAAACAAGTGATCAGCATTGGCTAGAAACAGAGGGGGTGGTAGAGGAACAGAGATAAGAAAGAAAAAGATGCTTGCAAGTGGCCGTATGTGGGCCTGAAGCTGGAAGGAGCAAGGGACTTTTTTCCCAATCATCTCTGGTCACCATGGAAACCAGCTGTAAAGTCAGCCAAAAGGAGCTAGTGAACCAGTGTCCACACCTGTCTGCTAGTGTGAACTGTCTAAACTCATCTCCCCTATGGAGTAAAGAAGTCACACACTATCCTTGTCAGGTCTGATCTGGTTCCCTTGCCTCAATTTCTCCCCTAAGGTATAACCCACCCTCTTTCTCTCAAGTTTCTTGCTTTTCTGTCCAACCACAACTCCAGATGGCTGCTTTCAATACCACCTTAAAGGGAGGGGTCAGCACACTCCACCTGTCCAGAGGGGAGATTACATTCCAGCCTGAGAGCAGGATGGAGGGAGGGGAAATGACCCCAGGATATGCAGCAAAAAGTGTTTTTAAAATCAAGTTTGACTTTGCCTGACTGTTCATCTATGTATGCCCTTCCCAAGATAAAATAATTCTTTTCTAATCCAGAATGTGATTAAATTGGTCGGGGGAATGTTTAGGCTCTCAGACAAGCCACAGGCAGACCGGCAGTCGGCAGAATACAAAAGCAGAGTCTGAAGTAAGCATTTATTTGGTATTGGAAGCTAGAGGCCCTCTGAAGGAAACATGCAAATTTGTTGAAAATGCTCCTGGTCTCCCGAAGACTTGCTTAAGTTTAGGCAGCGTGAAATGTACTCTTTGAAGGCCCAGCCTGAGGTTTTTGTGCTGTTCTTTAGATGGATCTTACAAACTAATCCTCTCTGGTTGTTTTGTGCCCACTTCTGTCTGTCTTCCTCAGTACACAAGCTGTAAATACTGATTCCAT
This sequence comes from Grammomys surdaster, assembly GCF_004785775.1. Lineage (NCBI taxonomy): Eukaryota > Metazoa > Chordata > Mammalia > Rodentia > Muridae > Grammomys > Grammomys surdaster. Next base: position 297,296 of record NW_021605365.1, on the reverse strand, counting down.
TTTGCAGAAAGGAAAAGTAGTGTAGATTTTGTACAGCTTCTGTGGAAGCATACCAACCCACTTGCAATTGAGGCTTCAGCCAATCTCCCTGCCTAGAGTAGCCAGGCATGCTAATCCCAGTTCTCATCTCCAAGGTCCATTCTGGCTGACGGGAGAGACCTGTAACCTCTCTGTAAGTCACTACCTGGAGTGAGCACTGTCTAACCACTCCAGAACATCCACGTGGTCTTTCTACAGAAAGTGGCACCTCCTCTCTTCCAGGAGCTATCCTTTTCTCCCTTTGAGTCCCTACTTAAAACTTCCTGAATCTCAGTTTCACAAGTCTAAAGCCCTTGCTCAATGGGCCACACCCATCTGTTAAACATTACTAATAAAAGAGTTGACAAATGTCAGTGTGTATACTTAGGAGTTCAGAAGCCTTTCCCAAGGACCAAGAACCCTCAGAAGAATAAGATGATCAAACACTCATTCACAGTGGCACACACTTGCAATCCCAGCACTTGGGGTTACAGAAGGCTCAGAGAAGTACAGGGTCATTCTCAGCTATGTAGGAAAGCCAGCCTGGGCTATAAGAGATCCTATCTTAAGGAAGGAGGAAGAGAAGGGAGAAGAAGAGGAGGAGGGGAAGGCAGAGGAAGAGGAGGAAGTCATTTCCCACTTCTATATTTGGCGTCTTTGCCAATAAACTTTCTGTACTACAAAATTCTAGTTTTTAGTGTTTGGTATTTCCAGTGAAATGGGCTAGTTCACTTACAGGCTGCTATGAAAACTGAGGCAGAGGCCAAGCTCTGGACACAGGCTTGAACACTAGATCTAACATCGTTCCGATTGTCACTGTCATCACCTGGCTCCTGCCTCCCTGAGGAATCTATCCTTTCCTCCAGCATCCTTCTCCTCTTATAGGTGCTCATGTGGCATAAAGTCAATGTCCCCTCTCCTCCTTGAAGGCAATGACCTTGTCTGGCTACCCTGGGAGCCGTACTTGGCTTTGGACCTTACACTTGGTGGGCTCTATGTGCCTTTGCCAATAAATCCTATGTACCAGACTCCAGAGACAGCTGTTTGATGAATGCTTACAGCATGATATAATAACTTAAAATTCACTTTCTAATGTGGCTCTAGAGACAAAGACTGTTTCTGCTAGTGACATCATGTCGGGCTAGTGACACCAATGTCATTAGTAATGTTTATGTCAGGCAAGTATCCTTGGCCTGAACCTATGGGAAAATAGTCCAGAGTCCTACTGTAGTCGATAAGCACTGCCTCCCATTGGGAGGGGGCTTGGCAGATGATGTCTCTTTAGGACACAGTTGTGTTTCATTTATGTCTCCAATGTCTCAGGGAACAGTTTTGGATAAACTATTACTTCCTTTGAGATGACACAAAACTAAAAGTGTTGTAGGGGACACCTAACTCAGAAGAAGTCACCTCTTGGATCTTTTATCCCTGGCTTCACTGAAAAGAGCAACGCTCTAGTGAAGAAAAATTCTAGAATGTTCTGCAGGTCCAAGAGCTATCCAACACATGACCCTTCTTACATGAAAGATGTTTCCCTCTCTATCTGATAGCCTCCTATATTTTTGTTCAAGACCCCACTTATAATACATTCTCTATCTCATCTTCCAAAACAGATGTTACTGTACCTTGAAGATTTTTTTTAATCTACACTATGCATATTCACAAGTTCAAGGCAACCAGGAAAAGGTGGTCAACTCTTTTTTTTTTTTGTACCTGCAGTAATAGGATCTTCAGAAACAGAGGAACTGTGTATGGTAGGTCAAAGGCCATCAAGTGTGTTTTGGGTTTTATGTTTTTACCTGTGGCAGACCATGCACTGGAGATCACATGGACAAGGAACAGGAAGGTAGGCAGCTGGCAGCTGAGAACCCACTCCCTAAGTTGTCCTCTGACTTCCACATGCACCATGCCTTGAAAGTGCCCTCCAATACACACACAAACAAATAGTTTGTATTTTTTAACAAACTGATAGCCAGTCATGAACTGGAGTCCATCTTGGAGTACATAGTGAGCTGGAAGCCAGTCTGGCTTATATAACAAGATCCTGTCTCAAAAACTAATCAATTAAATGCTAGAAATCCTCTACACACAAACCAAGGTCCGGTCTTTCTGTAGGGATGCTTCTGAACAGAATTTACAGGGGTCCTGAAGGGTAAGTGGGGAAGCTTAAGGCAGGAACTATACAGAAGTCATAGTGTTTCATCTGTAAGTCCACATCCCAACACACACACACACACACACACCACTGCCACTCATAAGCATAATCTTAAATCCTTGGGCTTCTCTGGGTTTAGGTTTTTGTTTTACTTTAATTATTTGTTTACTTAGTTACTTAGGCTGGTCTCAGATTCCTTATATAGTGGAAACTAGTCTTCACTTTTCAAGCGCTGGGAATGTACACCCAGTTAGTGCTTTTTAGTTTTAGCTGTTAAACACCCTACTGGAAGCTAGAACACGATTCGAATGCCCCTTTACTGAAAGATGTGAGCAATTTAACCAGCTGGGATCCCTAGAGACATCTCTCCCAGGCCTCCAGTTCTCTGGAGATCATGGAGAAAGGAGATTCCCACGCTGTAACTATTACCCAGTAGCCAGTCTCAATCTCTCAAAACTGTTTACAAAGTGCTCTAAGTTCGCCTAAGCATCTCTACATGACCCCCAAGTGCCCATTTTACAAACCGGGAAGCCAAGGGGCTGGGAGTGTGCGCTGCAGAAGTACAGGGCTCGTTCAACACGCATGAGACACTAGCAGTGCAGAAAAGAAAAAGCCGAGTAAGGGAAAAGAAAAGAAAATCTGGTGGCCAACCCGGGAGCCTGCACTCTGCTTCTCCAGTCCTCTACCTCAGACCGGCGGCAGCTCCGGGGCGGGGCTAGCGGGAGTGGGGCGGGGCCAGTGGGGTCATGTGACTCCCGGCCCGGAAGCTCTTGAGTAGGGGACGCCACATCCCGGGTGACCCGGGTTGGATCTGCTGCTTCAAGTGGTCTCCCGTGTCTACCACTATGGCCTGGACCAAGTACCAGTTGTTCCTGGCTGGGCTCATGCTGGTCACCGGTTCCATCAACACGCTTTCGGCAAAGTGAGTCTGGGTCAGGCCGGGAGGGACCTGTTGGGCCGGTGGGTGCGAACACCCGGCGCCCTGTCCCCCGACCGTCCGCTACTCTCCAACCCCACCTTACCACATTACTGAGAGCTCAGTCGCGCTGGTGTGGACGAAGGGGTGAGAGGCCGGGAGAAAGTGGGCATCTGAAGGCCACTTTGATTCGCGGTCACTTCTATCTCCAAGCCTCAGTTTCCTCATCTTTAAACCGAAGGGCTGGATCAGTTCCTCCCCGTGTCGCTCTTGGCGCTGTGGTCAGAAACTGAGAGACTTCCTGCAGGAGCTGGGGGCCTGCAGAGGAAGCACCGGTGCTCCTGGAGTGGCCGAGCTGAAGGGATGGGCAAGCCAGGAGAAGGTGGCCATGGGGCTGCTCATGGGGAAAGAAAGGGATTAGACTACATCTTGATGTTTAGTTGGGACGCTTATGTGGCAGAGGTTTGGAGGCACGAAAGAGAAAGGCCAGCTCCAAGTGGCTTGTTCACAGCATCAAATGCCCAGCTGGACTTTTTCCCTCCAGAATCAGAGGGCACACCGACCTGAGGAGTGACTTGTTGAACGTGGGAGAATTGGAAAAAGAATCAGTGTGGCAAACGCGAAGGTTTGCGTGAGGGTGGGAGCCACTCTGTGGCTCTGCTTACAGATGAGAGAGAACACCTAGCAGGTGCCATCGAGAGAGGCGTGGGTGGGGGGTAGGGGGGAGTGTACAAACCAGTCTCAAAATGAAGCCACAAGGCCGACTGACCCACAGGATCAAAAGAAAGTGTCTATCTGGGAAAGGGGTCCTTAACACAAATCAGAAAGGTAGCTGGATACTTCCGCTCTGGTGTGGGAGTCACAGTCTTCAGCAGGTTGGGAGCTAAGGCCCATGCGTCACCAAGCTGAGAAATCCAACATGGTCTCCTCCATTATAGGTCTCTCCTTTAACTTGACAGTTCTTTGTCACGTTATCTGCCTCCACCTCAGAGCAAGGCCTTGCTGCATCTATTTGCACCCAAAATTCTCAGTGTGCCGGGCATCATCTGTCCTTTGTCCAGTGTGCACGTGGGCAACAGTGAACAATGTTCCTCTCCAAGTCCAGCCTCAGATTCTTACTGGGCCCAGCTAGGAACGAGAGTTGGTGTGGTGGCTCCAGTAAAAGGCCTCCAGGACTGCGCTCTGGGTTTCCTGGGCTTCTGTGCATTGAGAAACTGGCTGTAAGCCTAGTGTAGCCATTTCTTATTTACTTCTCAGGTTTCTTGTGTCTAACAAAGTCCGTCAAAGCTGTTAAGTGCCCAGGAGAGAGGTGGGCACTCGCCAGGTAAGATACCTACAGTGTGGGAGAGAAAAAGTGGCCAGGTGAAAGAGACAGATGTGTACATGTGTGCCAGTCACAATGGGCCCCCTCTCTTCCCCTAAAGGAGGGCACAATCTATGGAACCCAGAATAGGACCTATGCAGTTCTTGGGCTTATCTCTGGGGAAAGAAAGGGATTAGACTACATCTTGATGTTTAGTTGGGACTCTTATGTGGCAGAGGTTTGGAGGCACGAAAGAGAAAGGCCAGCTCCAAGTGGCTTGTTCACAGCATCAAATGCCCAGCTGGACTTTTTCCCTCCAGAATCAGAGGGCACACCAACCTGAGTGATTTGTTGAACATGGGAGAATTGAAAAAAGAAAGAATCAGTGTGGTAAATGCTGGTCTTGTGATGAGATTCTCACACTAGCCAAGGACTGCTCCTAGCCTGTCCAGGCTGCTGTCCCCAAGGAAGAATCCAAATGGTCATTTACTGCTTAGATAAACCATGCTGACTCAGTCTTTCCTTTGAAAACCTCCAAACCGGTCAGGTAGGAAGCCTGGGGAGCCTCAGTCCCAGGAAGCCCCACCCTTTAAGGCTGTCAGACAGTCAGGAGGACTCCCCCGTGAGTGTCTTAACCTTTGATCCCATCCTTAGCCCATCACCTTTTGTGTGGCCTCTCAGGAGCCCTACCTCCACCCCCATCCTGAGATGGGGCCTAGAGCTGGACTAACCATTGTTCTAAAGCAAACAGTGAGGAAGAAGGCTGAGGGAAGCAGCCAGCTTACCAGGATGTGAGATACTGGTTGAAAATGGCATGGCTGGCCTGTGGTTCCCACTAGGTACAAGCTACGGCAGCCAGGGCCGCCAGTGCACAGCACCCAGGCCTACCAAGTTACAGGCCATCTGCCTTGGCATCCTTTCATGTGATCTCAGGGAGGAAAATAGACGGGTTCATCATCCCTAGATGGGAAACTGAGGCACAGAAAGGTTTAGTCATGTGCAACTCCAGCTCAGTTCCCAAGTGATGACTTCATTCTGAGTCCAAGTGTTCCAATCCTAGAATCCATGCCCTAACCTCCAGTTAGGGCAGATGCCTCACTATTTGTTTTGAAGACTAGTTGGTTATGGTTATCTATTTATCTTTTGAAACACAGTTTCACTGTATAGTCCCTAGCTGGCCTTGAACACAGCTTCCTGCCTTCACCTCCCAAGTAATGGGTTTACAGTCATACACCACCAAGCCCGTGGACATTTCGTTATTGTTAAGAACAGAAATCATCCAGTCTGATTCCTACAATTTGCAAAAGAAGTTGCTTTTTTGTGACTTGGCTTACTGATGTCAGGAGGGATTGGTACCTAGGCCTCGATGTCAGTCCCATCCTAGTCATTAGGACTGCCTCGAAGTCCTGACTCTGTGGGCTTCCTATGTCCTCACTGTGTCTAGAATGGGTAATCCTATCAATGTCATCTTCTACTACCACCCCCACCTTCAGGGTTCCCCCTTATGGGACTAGACAGCAAGCCTCATCCAGGTCCAGGAATCCTGTCCATCTTCCCTCTTGCTCACCTTAGGAGCCTCTGGCAGACCTGGGCAGTGTCTCCTGTGTCAGGAGCTCATTGCTGCCTTTAGAGTCCCCGAGGAGATTGGCAACTTCAGATGAGGAAGTGCTGCCTACTCTACAGGGACCACAGGTCAGCTCTCTTCTGCCCACTCAGCATGCTTTAGAAGACCACAGAGAGCTATCACATGCACGTGGGGAGAAAAGCCTTGAATAATCCTACACCCCTCTCTGAGCGTGGGCTCAGGTCCCCTCCCTGGAAAGTTTTGCTTCTCCTTTCAGTGGCTGTTTCCTTCTGCCCTCACCAGCCACTTCTGCTGACCATATTCTTGAACCAGCATGTCTGCCTGGTTCAGTGCCCATGGCCGGTTTCAGAGCCTCCCTGTCCAGATGCAGCCAAAGTTCTCCACAAGAAGAACCAAAGTCAAACAGACCCTCAAAGCTCCCTCCTAAGCTCCAAAGCACCTCACCTCAGCTTCTGGGGGTTGAAGAGCCTACCCATCCAGAGAGGGCTTATGAGTCTGGCTTACCTCTACCTGTGGGCAGGAGACCCTGTGTGGCATCACCAGGCCTCTGTTAGAGAAGAAGCTCCCATTGTCCCTTCACCTTTTGTCTTTGGGACCTGCCCTTTGGGTTCTGTGAACTGCTTGGCATTGTTGCTTCAGCATGGCTACAGGACCAGCTTGAGAGAGCCAGTCAGGAGGCCAGTGCAGTGATGGAGACATGAGGTATGGAAGCTGCAGGAAAGTCTTCTCCCCAACAGCAATGGGAGGGCTCACCACCCATGTATCCTCTCATGGGGAAATCACAGCCCTCCTGAAGACTCCCTGGATGAAACAAAGAAGCTATCTCACTATTGGACAACAGTGCATTCAGGAGGCAGTGGTACCAATTATGCAGGAGTCAGCAGTGACTGAACATTTCAGACATTTCTTCAGTCTCTGTCTCTCCTGGGTGCACAACTTGAATGCTGAGCTTTGAGTGTGGTCAAGGAAAGCCTCCTGCAAGTGACTCATCACCCGGCAGAGTTAGTCACCCCAAGCCTGCCTGCTGACACTCAGGGAACACTGAGAGAAGCTGGCCTCTGCCAGCTGAGGGTATACCCTCCAAGGTTTCACATTAAGGTGTCTAGAGAAAATGGAGGCCCATCTGCAGGGCTGGCTCTCTCCTCCCCTCAGGAGGAACAGTCTAGAGTAAGAAGGTTGGCACAGAAACTGCATTTCTAGTACCAGCCCTGGCTACTAGTCCTATTGTATATTGTGAGTCCTGTGGCCCATCTTGGACTGTAGATATCTCCATCTGTCAAATAAGGGGTTTTTTGCAGGATGATAGCCACGTTTATTTTAGTTCCACATGTCACGGCTGTGGAACTTTGGCGACACCACGCAGAACCCCTTTAGCCTCATCTGTCTCAGGTAGCACTGGATAGTCAGAAATTTCATGTGCTGTGTTTCATACAAAAGAAAAGAGCCAAGGATATGTTTATTAGAAGAGTGGTATGAGGTGCGAGGGGTTCCTCGGTGAGCCCATGCCCAGGCATCCCTTCCCCTGGGGTACCAGCCATATGACGGGTATAGTGTAGAATAGAGTTTATTTAGGGTATGGGGAAGGGAGTTGGAAAGGGAGGAAGGGGGAGAGGAGAAAGGGAAAAGGGGTCAGGGAGGGAAGAGAGTCAGAGACTAAGAAAGCAAACCAGGCCTTTTGCCAGGTAACTGTGGGGCAGAGCCTAGAAGGAATGCTACCAGCTCCCCCACGAACTTGTAATCCAAAGCCCAGGGAGACTACACTGACCCCACCCAAGGGAAGGTGGTTCTAGATGCCTGGGGAATGGGAAGGGAAAGGGACATGAAAGGGTGTGTGTACTGAACACCCCAGAGACCTGGCTTATAGGGTTTGTATTAGCTACTACTTTTGACACTTGTCAGCGTTGGCCTGGGAATCTCTGGAACCCATCTGGTTCCGGATGTGTGATCAAACACTGACCATCTGTGTGTCTGTGTTTCTGATAGTAAACTGCAGCAGGCCTTACCACAGGTGTGCACATTGTCACCTAGGAAAAGCCAAACTTCTCTCTGCACCCTGAGCCTGAGTCGCCCTCTGAAAATGATGGTCCTTATAAGGTTTAATCAGACTACCTGTGGAGTGTGCTCTGCACAGGCCTAGCACAGGCACTGCTCAAAGAGTTGCCTGTTAAGAAACCATGTTTGTGGTGGTGTGTGCCTTTAACTCCATCAGAGCCAAGTGGATCTGTGTGAATTCAAGACCAACCTGGTCCTCATTGTGAGCTTTTAGCCAGCATGGGCTACATATTGGGATCCTGTCTCAAAGGAGAAAAAAAAGTCTTTGGGGCTAGAGAATTGTTGGGGAAGCACGGCCAGGCATCAGAGGGCCATCTGACTTTAAGGGTCATAGCTGCCATCCTCAGACACTTTGAAGATGGATTTGGGATCTTGTCTGTGAAACATGCAGGTGAGCCAAGACCCCTGCTCTTGTCTCCTCCCAGACCTGAAGACATGCACTGGGCTGGTAGCTGGCACCTAGTCCCTAGGTTGGATAGGTTCTTGGATACAAAGAGATCCCATTTCTCTAGTCGGAAGCCAGCCAAACAATACCTGTCCAGACAAACCAGGCCTACCTTGTAGAGAAAGCCTAACCACTCTTAAGGAGAAAGTCTCAGCTGGGCAGCCAGCCAGCTAACTCCCCACAAGACAGGCCCATACTGTTCCTGTTGCATCAGCAGGGGCCACCTCAGACCTGTGGGAAATCAGTCTCACGGACACTGGGCCTGGGGCCAAAGCACCTATCACGTTCACAAGCTAGGGTCTGGAAGGCTCAGTCACTTGACAGAGCATCGGGCTGTGCAGGGAGCAGCGGGTGGAGAGTATGGAAGGACTTCTGCTAAAGTGATTCAAACCTCAACGAGAGTGGGACCAGAATAAGCATTAGATATGAGCTGCACAAGCAGCCCAGGGTGCTTCTGGGTAATGGCCACACTGCTAGATCCAGGTCTAGAGAGTCTTCTTAAGTGTTAGTCTGTGGTCTTAAGGTCCAGGATGAGAAATTTACTTCCCTTTTGTGCATAGGTGGCAACAATTCAGAATGATAAGTGTGGCTGCCCGAAGTGTGCTGGGAAGAGTTCTGGGCTGGATGGGGACCAGTTCCACCACTGGTCTCTGTCTATGGTGGTACTCATTGGCATGCTACTCCATGCTTTAGGTATTAGAAGGGCCTTCCCAGCTGTGAAGGACCCAATGATCTCCTGGGCCAGAGTTGGTTGGATGGATGGTAAGTGGGTTGGCTGGTTGGGTGGGTTGGTTGGTTAGTGGCAGGTCTCTACACATAACCCAGGCTAGCCTCAAACTCACTGTGTAGCTCAGACTGATCTTGAGATCACATCAGCCTTGGCCTCTTTAATGCTAAGCTTACAGATGTGTGGCCTCATGTCCAGATGACCAAAGACTCTTGAGACTTTTCGTGCACTGGTCCCTTCAACAATCCAAAGATTTCAAAAGATGCCAAACAAGTTACAGTAAAGTTCTCAGACATTAGAAAGCAACTTCGCTGCCAATCTTGATATGTGCCCGTAATCCTAGCACTCAGGAACTGGAGGCAGGAGGATTTCAAGTTTAAACCTAGATTATATAGTGAGACCGTGTCTCAGGAAAAAGAAAAGGGGAGGGAGGACTCTCTTTTTTTACCATGTGTGTTTAATACACTACATTTTTAGCAGTGGCTTTAATTTTATTTCAAGGAGTAATGAATGTACCATGTTTAATATAAACAACACTGTTGTAATAATATCTGATTTCTACAAATTGCAGAAGCGCAACTGCTGTGACTGTGTCCATACGTTGATGAAATATATTTTTAAACCCTTCACCATGGAGACAGGCGCCTCTGAAGAGCAGTGTCATCTGGGGCTGACTGTGAGTCCAGCCAGGTGAGAGTCCATCAAGCTGCCAGTCTGAGCTTCCCTCTCTCTGCTGCAGGTGGGCTGACAACTTCGTAGCTGAGGGCTGTGGAGGAAGCCAGGAGCACTACTTCAAGCATCCCTTCGTCCAGGTACCAGCATTATCCTCCTGCTAGTCTCCCAGGCTTTATCCAGGCTCCCCTGCGGCTAGTCTCTTTCCTGGCCTAGAGATGAAGCTACCCTAGTTCCCCAAAAGCTCTCCCAGAATAGAGCCAGAGTCCCAAGAGCACCCCTGGATGGATGGTCTCACTGTGTCCCATCTGGACACGTGGAGACACTAGGTCCAGTGAGAAGAGTGTCTTGTACATCTCCCTTGAGCACAGAACTTCTCAGGCATGGGGATAATGAAAGGTACCCCATTTCTGGTCTGAGAGTTGGAAGACTCAGGATTATTCCCCAGCATGACCATCTGCCCTTCCATGAGCCTTTGACCTGAGTCTGTTTCTGTATCTGGATTGGAAAAGGTCTGCCTAATGAGCTGATTTTACACTGTGCCACACCCCATAGAGTGTCCAGTGAGATGTTCTAGGGCCCCTGTGACAGGCCTGGTGGCCTAGCTGTCCTCCCAAAGCTGTTCTCCCTTTGTCCATAAAACATTTTGGGGTCCTTCATAAGCTCTTGTCTAAAGTGCAGTTATATTAAAACAAAACACAGTACCACTAAAGGTGACTCCAAGACCCTCAGTGTGGATTCCTTGTGTCCTGTTCCTGCAGGCAGTGGGCATGTTTCTGGGAGAGTTCTCCTGCCTCGCTGCCTTCTACCTGCTCAAATGCCGAGCCAGAAGACAATCAGACTCCAGTGTAGAGCCCCAACAGCCCTTCAATGCCCTACTTTTCCTGCCCCCAGCCCTGTGTGACATGACAGGAACCAGCATCATGTACGTGGGTAAGTAAGTAACTTGGCCAGTGAGGCCATACTTAAGGGACTCCCTGTGAGACAGCATCACCAGTGACACACTCACTACTGCTCCCCCACAGAACTCATTTGTGCATCTCCAAGACTTAGTAAGGGCAAGCTCATCTTGTTCCTACTCCCTGGGGACATCTTGGTGGCAGCTAGCCTTTGCCCTTAACAGCTAATAATCAGGTCTCTCCTTTACTAGCCCTGAACATGACCAGTGCTTCAAGCTTCCAGATGCTGCGGGGTGCAGTGATCATCTTCACAGGCCTGTTCTCAGTGGCTTTCCTGAACCGGAGACTGGCACCAAGCCAGTGGCTGGGCATCCTGATCACTATTGCAGGACTGGTGGTAGTTGGCCTGGCTGACCTCCTGAGCAAGCATGACAATCAACACAAACTCAGTGAAGTAATCACAGGTGAGGCAGCTGCTCCTCCTGTCCCCTCCCCTCTGGAAGCCTACAGAAAGTTACCCCACAGATTCATCCAGGCTCTGCCATCAATGTGTCCTGGGTTGGGTCATATACCAGCCCTTGATGGGTAGAAGTGTGAGGGAGAGCAGAAGATGGAGACTGGACCAAGGAAGAGAGACAGACGAGCAGCATGAGGAGGCTGCCTAGTCCTGTGGCTCACATTCATTCACAAATACAAACTCCAAAATCCACTTTGGAGTGGAACAGAAGGGCCAATCATGACACATGCCCAGCCCCAAGCATTTCTTACCACAGTAAGCCAGACCCAGCAGGAACTACTGTAGCACACTCTACACTGCCATGACCACCTGAGTCAGTCAGCTTCACATATAAACCTGAAGTGTCTTGTCTCAAGCCTGTTGCTCCCTGCAGGACCTGCCCACCACAGATGCAGCTCTCAGGCCAAGGCAGGTCTCTGGGCCTTCTGGAAGCCCAGGCCTACATGCTGTCTACCCTGGAGGCCAGGAAGTCAGGACCCATGGTCAACCCTGGAAAATCAGGAGGCTGGCTTGCTGTGCTGTCCCTGGACTCTCCTATCACCACCCCAACCCTAGTTCCAGGGTTGCCGTGCTTGACTGGAGTCTCCTCTCCTCAGGTGACTTGTTGATCATCATGGCCCAGATCATCATTGCCATCCAGATGGTGCTAGAAGAGAAGTTTGTCTACAAACACAACATCCACCCACTCCAGGCAGTGGGCATCGAGGGTGCGTGTGGGCACAGGCCTGGGAGCAGTGGCTGGAGGGCGGGTCTCCTGGGGCAGTGTGTGCTGTGAGACTCATAGAAGCAGGATACAGAGCGGACTGGGAACTTGATAGAGTGAATCTCCATTCCCCAGAGGGACAGGGGCTAGGTGAGAGGAGACAGAAGGAGAATGAGCAAGATGTACACCTCCTCCTCTAGAGGGAGTGACAGCCAGGAAGGGGCCAGACAGTGCACCCGAGCTTGGACCAGTTGAACTCGGGTACCTCATTGCTGAGAAGTTCTGAGACTCTTGGAGCCACAGCTCCTGACAGGCAGGGGAAAGGAAGGACTTCCTGACAGGGCAGTTGCTTGAGTTGCTAGGTGTGAGTTTGGAAACCAGTGAGTTGTCATTTGAGTGTAGTATCAGGTTGACATCGAAGCAGAGGGACAGATCCCAGGAGTGGGCAACAGGAACCTAACAAAAACAGTGGTTCAGAGATGAGCGTGCCTGTGGGCCGTGCTGGGAGGCCAGGCAGGGCAAGAGTGTGATGTGTGTGTTTGCCTCCCCCCAGGCTTCTTTGGCTTTGTGATCCTCTCTCTGCTGCTCGTACCTATGTACTACGTCCCCGCTGCCTCCTTTAGTGGAAATCCTCGTGGGGCGCTGGAAGATGCTCTGGATGCCTTCTGCCAAGTGGGCCGGCAGCCCCTGATCGCCCTGGCTCTGCTGGGCAACATCAGCAGCATTGCCTTCTTCAACTTTTCGGGGATCAGTGTCACCAAGGAAATGAGCGCCACCACCCGCATGGTGCTAGACACCCTGCGCACCGTGGTCATCTGGGCCTTTACCCTTGCCCTGGGCTGGGAGATCTTCCATCCACTGCAGATCCTCGGTTTCCTCATCCTCCTCATGGGCACTGCCCTCTACAATGGGCTGCACCGACCACTGCTAGCCTGTCTGTCCAGACGCTGGCGACTGCCTACCCAGGAGGGAGAGCAAGAGAGACTGCTGGGTGACAGCCGGACTCCCATCAATGAAGCCAGCTGAGCCCGCAGTGGGATATCTGCTGCCACCAGACAGCTAAGGCCGTGCAGACTGGTATGCTGTGAGTGTCCTGTCCCAAGGCCTCTCCCCACCCATCCCTACTGACCCCTCTGTGCAGCCGCTGCCAGAGAGGATGGGAGGACACCAGGTCCTGCTTTATTCCTGAGGCCTGGAATATTGGGACCCAGCCCCCACAGGCCCAGATATGGCAACCACTGTCAACCTCCCAGTTCTGCTGCACTAGAACAAACTTGTGAGCTTGGATGTCAAGAAGCTACAACCCTAGTATTTCTGTTACACACTAACTTATCATGGTAGATTATCTAGCTTATGAACCATAAGCCACAAAGAAGTCGGTGAACAGGTTCAAATCAGAACTAAGAAACTGTTCTGCAAAGTTGGAAGATATTCCTGAAGCCTGTCTAAAAAACCTAGTTTCTGGCTCAGCCATGGTTGCAGGCTCAGGGTGTGTACCAGGTCTGACTGCTCTGCAGCACAGATGTACATAATGTGTCCTTGGTGCCTTGCAGCCCCAGCATCCTGTGGGCCTCTCATTGTCACTAGCCTGAGCACACTGGTACCCTTCCTCCCCGTGGTAGGCTCTTTGGTATTTTTATTTTGGTTTGCCTTGGGTTTTTTGCCATTACATGGCCCTGGTTGTCCTGAAACTCATGATGTAGACCAAGCTAACCTCAAACTCCCAGAGATTCACCTTCTACTTCCTCAGTGCTGGAATTAAAGGTGTACTTCATCACGTCCAACACCTCCTTGATGTTTTGATGTTCTGTTCTTCATACCCCAAGGCCTCTCTGCCTGGGAAAGATTAAAGGGGAATTCCAGGCTGCCCTAGGAAATCACTTCATAAACCGTTTTGTTTTGTTTTGTTTTGTTTTGTTTTGTTTTGTTTTGTTTTGTTTTGTTT
>NW_021605365.1:254798-283349 GCF_004785775.1 Grammomys surdaster | reverse complement strand
TTTGTTTTGTTTTGTTTTGTTTTGTTTTGTTTTGTTTTGTTTTGTTTGAAACAAAAGTCATATTTTGTTGCATCAGCATTCAACTTCCTTTGTCACCCAGAGCTAGCTTCAAATTCAGCCTTCCTGCCTCACCTTCCCAAGTGCTGAGATGACAAGAATGTGCCACCACCATGCCAACAGAGCTTCCAGACTTGTTTGGCAAGAGGGATCTGTGTTTGCTGCTAGCTTGGGCCAAAGACCTGAGAGACCCCAGGTCTAGACAGCTGCATGACTCTGTATTAGAGAGACCTAGAGCCAGTGTGGCCCTACTTCCAATAATCCAGACCCATAGTGTCCACAGGATCACTTGTCTCGAAAGCCTGAAGGCCCTGAGTTCAATCTCCAGAATCCTCAAACTACAAAAGAGCATGTGTCCTCATGGACTTACCAGGGGTCTTTCTTTGGCATCCCCAGCATTGGGTTAAATGTTTCATCCTCATTCCCTCTCATGATATCTGTAGAGGCAAGTGCAGAGGGAAAAGCCATGGCACTCCCAGAAGGTGAAGTGATGCACAGACAGAGCCAGTACCCCAGCCAGCCATGTGTGGCTCACTACTCTATGCATTTCTGTGGACCTTTGGGGTGGATTTCTGTGGCTGGGCTAAAGACTTAACATACTGTTACCCTACAGATGCTCCCATCCTGAATAGAAGAAGTGTAGCAGGAGCCCTGGAGCCGTGGCAGCCCTAATGGCAGCATTGTGTGGGAATGGCCTATTGGCAGCTCAATAGTAAAACACTAACAGCTTTCTTTGTGAAGGGAAGGGGCCTTTGATGAGCAAAGCCCTCAATTTACATTTGATTCCAACAGATTCTAATGGTGTGTCAAGGAAGGAACTCTTTTGTTCCATTAGCCCTGAATCCCAGAAACCCAAGCTTCTCTGGAATACAGTCTGTCACAGGGAGAAGAAGTAAATGGGAACCCTGTGCCCATTTACTCAAGGTGACAGAGACAATGTGACAGTTGTCTTGTACAAAAATAAAAACTGGGGCCCTACAATGTTGTTTTGGAGTTTATTTTTTTAAAAGAAATGAAAAAGTGTCAATATTAGACTTTTTTAATGAAAGAAAACAGACCTGAGAGTATCATCTAGAGAAAATATCAAGTGTCAAAAGCACAAACGTCATTTCCTCCTTACAGTGAAGACCCTAGCCCAGGACCATGGAGATGCTCCACAGGTAAAAGCACTTGTCTCGAAAGCTTGAAGGCCTGAGTTCAATCCCTAGAACCCTCAAACTACAAAAGAGCATGTGTCCTCATTTCTGGGTTATCAGTTTTATCTTGTGGCAAAGAACCTAGTTTTGGCATTACATAAATCATAAATAGCAGCAGTAAGGAGAAACTGAGTCCTGAATTTGTTCTCTGAAGTTCACATGCATGCTGCGGCATACATGCACTCACATTCACATACATATCATACACATATGATAATACAATTCAGACAATCCTGAGAGACACTGATGCCCAGAATGGGAAACCCCCCACCCCACCCCGGGGAACAGCCTATTGCAAACAATGACAGATGCCCTGGTTCCTTGCCCATCCCGTTCTGCCACAGATGGAGAGACCAGAGTTGGTAGACAGAATCTCGCCTACCATGGGCTGCCCTACTTGTACTAAACAGGCACGTGTCACCATGCCCAGCTGCCAACATCCTCAAAACCCCGAGATCAGCAGGAGACTCTGGAAGTCTGAGTTACCATTCTTGAACACTGTGGGGGGAGGTTGAGACAGGGTTTCTCTATGTAACAGTCCTGGCTGTCCTAGAACCTAGGACTCGATGTGTAGACCAGTCTGGCCTCTAACTCACAGAGATCTTCCTGCCTCTGCCTCTAGAGTGCTGGGATTGAAGGTGTGCATCACCACCACCCAGTGTGAACGTTGAACACATTTTAGACACAGGGAAACTGAGTTCTGGGCAGTGCCACTATGGCTCTCCAGCCTTTAATCTCAGCATTGCTTATGGAAATGGCTTAGTGGCAGCTCAATAGTAAAACACTAACATCTGTAGTGTTTGGGAGCAGTAACCTATCTAACTTCATAATTCACTTGTGAAATCTCTTAACTCAAGAATGAATATAAGTGTAGCACTGGACTCTGTTCTTACTGCTGCTATTTATGATTTATGTAATGCCAAAACTAGGTTCTTTGCCACAAGATAAAACTAATAACCCAGAAATGAGGACACATGCTCTTTTGTAGTTTTATGTGACCTTTGCTCCCCATAGGTGCACTCACCTACTGGGCTCGAGAACAGCTTCTCATGTCTGGACAGGCTCATGAGGTTGGTTGGCCTCGGTGGGCGTCCTAAGAGTTAAGAGTTCATTCCTAGCCTCAGGTTCATCAGGATGCTCCACCACTGCTCCTCTCCCCGGGCGCTCCAAGGAGCTGCAGCATAGGCTGCAGTGTAACTGCCCTCCCCTGTGGGCATGTCCAATGAAATCCTCTGTAATCACTCCGGGATCAAAAACAAGAATCTCCTTCAGCCAGATCTCAACAAGGGAGATATGTAGCAGTTAAGTTTAAAGTAGTTTTCCTTCAGAAAAGGGTATTGGGCTTCAGGGAAACACTGAGACTCAGCTCTGGGGGTGAGAAAATGCAGTCTAAGATGTGGGGAGCCAAAGTTGGGGTTCCCTGACCCCTGGACATCTAGTTGCTGCTATAGTGCTTCACAGAGGAGTCAGGAATGAAGGATTGGGGGTTCCAAGGCCTGAGACAAGGCCAGGACCGTTGGGGGGCCTGTGGCCTGAGGACGGCAAGCCCGGGTTACTTCATCTGCAAAAGTAGCAGAGGTTATCTGGGGTGCAGATGAGCCTTCTACGGAAGATTTAGGCAGCGACTCTGTAAGTGAAGGCCTTCTCTATGCTCCCCCACAGCAGTTTTGATGGTAGAGATAGTCCTTGGTTCCATACTGTTTATTGGATGTTCATCATGGAAAATGGATACATACCAACATCTCAGGGTGGACCAGGGTATTTAATCTCAGGATTAAATACCTTTTGCAGGGAGGAATGTCAGGGAAGGGGAGCTTATTAACTAAACCCTCAGGACCTCTAGGTACCTCATTAGCATGGAGAACTGTTTTGGGCTACATGACTTAAGTGGGGAACTTACCGCAAGTTCCAGGCCTGGAATCTGGCCAGGAGCAAGGAGGCACCTACTGTCTCAGGTGTGTATACCCAAGTTTCTGGGGTCTCAGACTCGCTCTATCTTGCCAAGTTTCCTGGCATGGTCCATTGTCCCACAGGGATCCATTACTGGAAAGGAAAGCCATAGCCCAAGATGGTCTTTAAGAAGGAAATGCAACTTCTGAGTCAGTGAACTAACCCAGTGATGAAAAAGTGTCACTACCTGGATTGTACAAGAGCAAAACTATTGTTTATGGCAGGCAAGTAAATCTCCAAAGTCACAGAACCAGCAAACAGGAAACTAGGATCCAAGCTTACATAAAAGCTTGTGTAAAGCCTACACTCAAGCCGTGCCCCTGAGCCAATGAGAGTTCAAGTGGGAACTGTGGGTTCTGATCGTGAAACTGGCCCTAAAGTTGGTTGTGTTTGTACGTGTTCTGGTGTCTGTGTACATGTGCCTGTGTGAGTGTGTTGGAAACTGAACCCAAGAGGCCTCATGCTTGCTAGGCAAGCCCTCTACCAATGATCTATATTTCTGTCTTTCTTTTTACTTTTGATTTTGATGCAGAGTCTTCCTAAGATGCCCAGACCAATCTTGGGCTTGCCCTGTAGGTTAGGCAATCATTGAAATTTCAGTCTACTTCCCCAGCCTCCCAAGTAGGTGGGATGACAGGTCATGACCACTATGCCCATCAGGAATGACATTTTTAAAGCCAGACCTCTATTGAATAGTGTAGAAAATATAGAAGAAGAACAAGAGGAAGAGGAGGAAGAGGAGGAGGAGGGGGAAGAAGAGGAAGAGGAGGAGGGAGAAAATTCAAGCTGAGTGTGATGGGGCCTCAATCACACAGCTCCTTGAGTCAGACGAACACTGCTTTCTTCTCCCTCCCTTTCTACCCCATCACATCTCACAGCATTGCTCAAGCCAGAGTATACCTCTTCCAATCAACATGAGCAACCTCCTGGTGGTTCCCAACTCCTAGGTCACCATGTTAATACCAAATCAGCTAAGCACATTCTAGGCCAGAATTCCTGGGCCTAAATGATCTTCCTGTCACCCTCCAGAGTAGCCATGACCTCAGATGTACACACTTGCACTCACCTCACTCTTTAGTAAAGAGAAAGAGAGAGCTCCACAAGAAGCAATGGTGTGGTGACAGAAGGTAAAGGCCATCGCTACGTGCCGGGTTCAAAGCCGGACTCACCTGGTCATCCCTATGTGATGTCAGCTTTGACTGAATGAGTCTCTTGTCTCAGACATGCTGGCACAACCAATTTCTCCCCTTTCTTTCTCCTACACTGAACTTCCCGTTAGTTCTGAGGGTTTCTATGATTTACAGGTTACTACTCTTGTTCCAGTCAACTCATCTAGAGCCCAGAGACATCTAGTGTTCAACGTGACTTCTTCAGCCCACTTTGTTTTCATTTGATGTATTTTTAAAAATCAGTAGTTCAATATACAGCATGTGGGACCGTGTTACCAGACAGACATATGAACTAGGACAGTTGAGTGAGCTCAGGTCTCAGGAGTCTCAAAGATCTGGTGGCAGAAAGAACCACTCCTACCTGCTCTGGAACACATAGCCATGACACCCCACTAAAAACCATAGGCACTGAGTCACACAGCACAACAACACCTGCAGTTCTTTTGCATGCTAATGAGGTACCTAGACAGCCTTGAGCTTTGAGCCAGTGAGTGCCCCTTCCTGAGTATTCCTTCCCACAAGAGGTACATAATCCCTCGTTCACTCTAAATAAAATATATGCATTCACATCCATCATCAATTAACCAAAATGAACAAACAAGGATTGTCTCAGAGAGCTGCTTCATTCAGAATCAAGGTGGGGAAGGCCTTGACTAAGGTGAGCCTAAGACTCCCGAGTAAGATCGTCTCCCCTGCAACCCCTCTGGCACACTCAGACCTCACTCATACTGGGCTCTGCCTCGCCCTCTCCACCTGGCGTGCCTCCAGATGCTGGAGGTGAAGGTAAAACCTTGGACCCCCCTTCCTGACTCTTGGCAGTACAACAGTGACATCCAGGTACCCAAAGAGGAAACCACAAACCACAGCATCCCTCCTAAACTTCCACTGTTTCTCCTTCTGGTCTGGCAAAGGAAGACACAGGCCGTGGACCCCTATTTCTGATTTTGCCCTGCCTCCTTCCTGCACCCCCACCCACCTACCCTCAGAGCAGCAGGTTGCAGTACAACAATCTAACTGGTTCAAAAGCCCAAATATGCAAAAAGGCATAATAAAAATGCATTAATAAGCACTATCCCCT
The DNA here is from genome assembly GCF_004785775.1 of Grammomys surdaster. NCBI lineage: Eukaryota > Metazoa > Chordata > Mammalia > Rodentia > Muridae > Grammomys > Grammomys surdaster. Next base: position 277,899 of record NW_021605365.1, on the reverse strand, counting down.
CTTACACCTTAACCCACACACCGCTACGATTTCATAGGCAGTTTCATCAGTTTCTTATGACTTTTCATAAGAGTCTGTCTTCTTACGAGTCTGTCTTCAATCTAGCTTTCTACTTCTAGTTTACCAAAGGGCTATCTGTCTAAAGCAGACTTCATACCTGAAGACTGTCTCTGACTGACTGACAGTTGCTGAGGCTCTGGGTCCCTCCAGTGATGGTAGGGCATCATCTTTCTGTGATTTGACTACACCTTAAAGGACTTAATGAGAGCCTTCTTTTCTACTCTCTCTCTCTTTCTCTCTCTCTCTCTCTCTCTCTCTCTCTCTCTCTCTCTCTCTTTCTCTTGCTCACTCTCTTTTTTATAGTAAGCATAAAATTTTGATGAATTAAGATCATACATAGCACACCACCACCATCAGGCTCTAGAACTGTTTTCACTTCCCAATCAGAAACTGTGCCCGTTAAACAATAACTCCATCCTCTCAGCTCCTAGCAACCCCCATTCTTTTTGTTTGTTTGTTTGTTTGTTTGTTTGTTTGTTTTTCGAGACAGGGTTTCTCTGTGTAGCCCTGGCTGTCCTGGAACTCACTCTGTAGACCAGGCTGGCCTCGGACTCAGAAATCCGCCTGCCTCTGCCTCCCAAGTGCTGGGATTAAAGGGGTGCGCCACCACTGCCTGGCACAACCCCCATTCTATTTTCTGTCTATCTTTATGAATTTTACCGCTCTTGGTGTCTGCCTCATCTTAATGGAATGATGGACTAGTGACCTTTTGTGACTAGCTTATGTCAACTACCATGATGGTTTCAAGGTTCATCAATGTAGCATATGACAGAAATTCTTCCTCTTTTTAAGGTGAATAATATGCCATTGTATATTCATTCCTGCTATTCATTTGCTGATGGACAGTCAGGTACTTTTCACTGGTTATTGTTAGTAAAATTGTAAAATTGCTGGGTGCATGAGCATACATTATCTGTTGAAGTTCCTGCTTTTAGTTCTCTTGGAGATATATATATATATATGCATACACACACTTCTGGATCATATAGTAATTCTACATTTAAATGTTGTGTCTGTGGGGTAGCATACTGGAGATTAAACCAGTTGGCTATTGATTTTTTGTTTGTTTGAGACAAAAATAAAATAAAATAAAATTTTACTCATAGCTCTGACTAGCCCGGAACTCACTATGTAGGTCTGCTGCCCCTGAACTTGTAACAAACTTGTTTCTGCTTCCCAAGTGCTGGGATTAAAGGAATCCACAGATAACATCAGAGCACCTGTGGCCCAATCATCTCCCAAAGTCCCCACCCCTGAACACTGCTGCACAGGGAACACCAAGCTTTTGGAGGACATTTCAGATTCGAACCACGACACATTTCCACAGCAGCTGCGCCATTTTCCACCACCCACCCCAATGCTCTACAAGGCTTCTATGAAACCACTGATTATATAAGTATTTTCCTGATTAGAGTACACGTTCACGATAGATCATTGAGAAAACTCAAAAAAGCAAAATGGCGAAATTGAAATTCTCTTTATTCTAATTACGGAGCCATGACCTGAATTCATATTACTCCCGGGAGAAAGAGAAAAGCCAGTTTTTCTCGGACAATTCCATCATTGTGTTTGATAGCATGGTCCAAGAATAGTGCTGGCGCTTGCCCTGCCTGGACCTTGTCCTCGGGTCCCATCTCCTGGCTGTCCCCACGCCCCTATCTTATGAAAAGGTCACGCAGTTAACCTGGTGTCTGAATCATATTTGCTGGTTGCTTTCGGGAGCGTCACGGGTATTGTGTGGAGTTGTCACATTCTTGAGCAGACAGTTTCCGCATTTTAAAAGACACCCCCAACGTTTGATAGGAAAGCATAAAACGTTTGAGGAAATGAGCTCTACAAACTCATCACCCACATCAGAACTGAGCTGTCACTTGGCCCAGAGTGCTCCTGCGAAAATGAGTCCTGTTACTAAGAGCTGAACAAGCAAAGGGTGGGAAAGTCCCGCCTTCCTTCGCGTCTCCAAGTACCCATTGGCTGACTCTGCGGCCGGATCTTTATTCTCATTGGTTATTTTGGATGTCGCTCCACGCTGACTTTCCAGAGCCAGCCACTGAGAGTCACGGAGTTGAGGATTTTAAAAATGCGGTGGGCGGGGCGATAATTTTTTGAACTGATGGCGGCGAAGATCCGGCGTTCCTGACGCGCACCCTCGGTTTGCTTTCGCGTTCGGTTTTGGCCGCAGGACCCAGAAGGCTTAGGGGAGGCAGCGGAACCTGGACTCTCGCGGTCAGCCATGGGCCCGCGTCGCAAGACGAGAACTCCGACGAGGCGGCCCTCCAGTCCGGCGCCCGGACCCTCGCGGCCATCCGTGAGCCCGCGTCGCGAGCCGAGAACTCCGACGAGGCGGCCCTCCAGCCCGGCGCCGGGACCCTCGCGACGGAGCTCCGGTGTAGGTAAGCGGACCTGTCCTGCACCTCCGAGGCCGGAGCCGTGACCCTGCGGGGCGGGGCAGTAAAGGTGACATCTGCCCCTGGTCACGGCTTGCCGCTAACCACGCGTGGGGTTACTGGTTTCTTTCCTGGCCATTTTACAGCCGGTGAGAAAAACGAAACGCAGACAAGACAGGTAGCTTCAGCAGAAACACAACTCACTTTGACGGACACGGGGTCTTTTTTGTTTTTTTAGGATTTATTTAATGTTTTGTGTGTGTTTGAGTGTGTGCTACATGTGCGAAGGTGCTGGCGACGACCAGAAGAGGGCGTCGGAACGCTGGAGTTACAGGCAGTTGTGAGCTGCCTGGTAACAGTGCTGGGAACAGAACTTGGGCCCCCTGGAAGAGCAGCCTGCGCTATTAACAGCTGAGCCAGCTTTCCAACCCCTACTTTTTATTATTTATTTGCAGCGCTAGACATAGAACACAGGACTCCGTGCTTGTTTGGCAAGGTCTCTACTATAGAACTACATCCCCAACTCCCTGTCCCCACCCACACCCCCTTTATTTTTGAGACGGGAACTCAGTATGTATGTATCACTGTGTATGTAGCTTTGGCTTGCTGACCTGAAACATACTATGTAGACTAGGCTAGCCTCGAGCTCAGAGATCTCTGCCTGTGTTGGGGATGGTCTTATGCACTGTGTATTCAGAAACTCATTTCTGTGTCCAGAGATCTGGTTGCAGTCCGGACACTGCCTCAGTGTGATGTAAAAATTGTTTTCCATGATCTCTGATTGGTTAATAAGGAGCTGATCAGCCAATTGGCTGGGCAGAAGAAATTAGAGTGGGACTTCTGTTCCCAATCAGAGGGTCCCAAGAGACCAAGAAAGAAGAGATGGAGAGACCGTGTAGTTGGAGCAGAATTCACCATGAGATCTCAATAAGAGAGCAGCAGCCTTGAGGACCCACATGGACCAGAGTGAGCCAGGGCAAGATCAGATGACAAATAATAGGACATATGGCCTGGTAATAGCAGCCTAGCTGGATTAGAATGGCTCAAAACCTGCCCAGCATAATGCCAGCAACTTGTTAATAAAAAATACTAGGTCTTTGTGTCTTTATTTGGGAGCAAAAGAGGGGTAAGAGGCCTTAGAATTAGATTTACATGCCTGCTTCTGCTTCTCCAGTGCTTGGATTAAAGGCATGCACCACTGCATTCTATTTCTCACTGAGGTATGGCGAGGCCCTAAGGGAATAGTGTGGCTGGTCATGTTTGTACCACTGCCAGAGCTGATGTGTTCTGTATGATGTTCACTGTTGGTTTCCAGTGTGGAAGCAACTTTTCATTACTCTTATCTTAGGGAACCTTTACCTCAGATGGGCTCACACACTTCTTGGCTCTCCTTCTGCCCTTGTCTGGTAAACTTCCTTTTCCAGCTATTTGGTGCTTTTTTTTTCCCCCTCTTTCACTTCCATCACTCAGCCTTCCCACTCACAGGCCTTGCCTAGGTGTCCCCTTCCTTTCCCAGGTCAACCCTTCTTTTATGTGATGGGCCCTTGGACACATCTTCCTTTGCTGTAAGAGACTTGGTGTTGTTCTTGCTCCCTTGCTACATAACAGCTCACAGCCATTTGTAACTCCCATTCCAGGGATCGTTCTGGCCTCTGCAGGCACTGCATACATAGACATACATGTCTATGTCTAGGCAAAACAGATACACATAAAAGAAAATAAAGCCATTTTTGGTGTGACAGTGACTTCCATGTATCCCAGACTAACATTGCGCTCAAGACCCCCTGTCTCTGCATCCCAGGAGCTGGCATAGTAGGTGAGGGCCCATGGGCCTGGCTGGAAAGAGCCTTAGTATGAAGTCCTGCTTGAAATTTTCTGGCTCCCAGCTGCTTAAGTTGACTTTTGAGACCCGGCTTCGTTGTGTTTGAATCCAGTTCTTTCCATGTCATCTCTGATCAGTTCCCCTTCATAAACACCTGTTCTTGCATCATGAATCTTAGAGCTCGCTTCCTCTTATATTTCTCAAAATCTTTCTTTTCTGGGAGAGAATAAGGTCTCACCATGTAGGCCAGTCTAGCCTCCTACCTCTGCCTCTCAGGTGATAGATTGCAATCACTCAGGATGGCACCCAGTTCTCTGCTCTATTCAAACTCCTTGGGTATAGTTTATTTTGATTCTTTATTTTGGCTCCTTTTTCTTCTGGTGTTAGTCACGTTCTTGGGTGGCCTCTCATTGTGTTGTCTTTATTTTCCGTCAGTGTGTACCTGTTAACAACTTCCCCCAGAGCTGCCTCCTCCCGCAAGTGGTGGGGAGGAGGCAGCTATCTGTAGTTTGTCTCTTAGTTATGGCCCATCATAGTTAGCTTCAGTTGACAGCCCTGATACAAGCGCAGTCACCCAGGAAAGGGGAACTTCAGCTGACCTATGCCATGTCTGAAGCCTTTTTAAACATTTCTTATTGATGTAGGAGGTCCCAGCCCTCTGTGGGTGGTGCTATCACCTCCTATCTGAGTAGGTGGGCTTGAACTATGCAAGCTAGGGAAGCAGGTCAGTAAGCAGCACTCCTCCAAGGTCTCTGCCTCCAGATCCCTGCCTTGAGCTCCTGATGATGGACTGTGACACATAAGCCGGACCAACCCTTTCCCTCCCAAGTCGGTCTTGGAGGTGGTGTTTATCACAGCAACAGCAACCAAAGTAGAGCACGGTCCTCCCTCTCTGTCATCAACGTCTCCAGTCTCCTAGACACTGCTCTGTGTCCTTGGTTCACAATCCTAGCCTCACCCATGATTAAGTCTTCACCCGCCTGGCACAGGCCGCCCCTGCACTGACCCCGTCTCCCTTCCATTTCCCTTGACTGGACCTTAAATAACCTAGCTAAAGCTAAGTGTTCCCGTTTTGCAGTACTAGGGATTGAACCCAGGGCCTTATCTGTACAAGGCAAGTGCTCCTCCAGCCAGTTCCTATGGGTGTGCTTTTGTTTTGTTTTAGCCAAGCTGTTCAGTTAATCAGGCATATTCATTTTAATCCATCAATTGTTTTTATTTATTGACGTTTTTTACTTATTTAATTTTCATCATGACCAATTTATTGTATTTAATGTCTTGTTTATCTTAATAACACTTGAGTTGAATTTAACTCAGCTATCATTTTGTTTTTAAGATTTATTTTTACTTAGAGGGCCTGGAGATTGGCTTAATAGTTAGGAGCACTGGCTGCTCTTCCAGAGGACTAGGTTTTGATTCCCAGCACCACATTGTGGCTTATAACCGTCAGTAAAGTGCCAGAGGACCTGCCTGCCTCTTCTGACTTCTGCAGGTACCAGGCATACACATGGGGCACAGACATACATGCAGGCAAAACACCTACTTATTTATGTGTGTGTGTTTTACCTGCATGTATGTGTGTGTTTGTATATATGTACCTATGTATACATACACACAAACACACACACATATACACCTACAGAAGTTAGACACAGATGTCGGGATGTTGGATTCTCTGGAATTGGAGTTAGATGGCTGTAAGCCACCATATGGATGCTGGGCACCAAACCTAGGTCCTCTACAAGAACAAGTACTCTTGACCAGTGAGCCATCTCTCCAGCCCAATTTTTATTTCTAATCATGTACACATTAATACAGGTGCCCGACCAATCAATGGGTCCTCCTGCCCTAAAGTTACAGTCAAGTGCTTATATAGGCAGTGTGAGGCACTTTCCATGGGTGCTAGGAACCAGACTTGGATCCTCTGTGAGAATGGTGCACGCTCTGACCACTGAACTCATTTGACATTCTTGTTTTCTGCTAGATCTATTTCAGGTTATTCATTTGTCTTTGAATTTGGGATGTATCTTTCAGGTTTTGAGAACAATATTTTTATATTTTTCATTTTAAGTAGTCTAATATCAGTTAAGTTTCTTCTTCAACATTTTAGATTAGAAGTGCTTTTTCTTTGTCTGTGTTGTGGGGATTGAACCCATGGCTTCGTGCATGCTAACTAACCACTTTTGGAGGAGCCCTGCTTACAGAATGGTTTGGGCTTTTTGTTTTTTTTTTTTTTTTCTCTCAATTTCATATTTTTGTTTTCTGATGAGAATTTGAATTCTTACCAAAGTCTATGGCTTCACCATCACATTCCTGACAGTAACACTGAGTTATGCCATTTCCAAGGTCCCAACTTAGTCTCTGATGAACGCTGGCCAACTGTCTCCACTTCCCAGGGCTCCAGGATAATCAAGACAAGAGATTCTACCCAATTCCTTCCAGCAAATAAGAGGAAAGACAAGGACCTAAAAACTGAAATAGCTAACTTTCCAGTCTGGTGGGAAGGACACGAGATCCATGAGTGCTGTGGGGCCTGACAGGAGGGGCCTGCTGGGAAGGGACGAGGCTGTGAGAAGGGCTTTATGGAGCTTAATGCACAAACCCATTAAACTCATACAGAGTTCATTTCACAAGCCTTTCTTAAGCACCTGTCTGCTCGCTCTGAGGACAGAGTTCCGTACTGACGTCTGTTGACTTCATGTGAAGGGTTGTGTCTGCTGTGCTGCAGAGCACATTTGCTTCCGCTGCCTTTGCCTTGACGACCTAACTCTTCCTCTCAGGCGCTCAGGCACTACACAGAAGACGGAGACTCCTGTGGCTTAAGGAGATCAAGAACCTGCAGAAGAGCACAGACCTCTTGTTAAGGAAGAAGCCTTTCAGCCGTGTTGTGAGTTCTGGGGACCTTTACTCCATCCTGGAGTAATGCTTTCATCTTCTTTAATTCTCCCAAATATGGGGGATGCTTCTGCTTCTCACTGACTTGGCTGAGGGTTGTCTCTAACCCCATGGCACTGCACAGCCGCTGCTTTTATGATACTGATTTCTTCTCATTACCTCACTATAATAGAACCTCTCATCCGATTTGTCTCCCTACCCTGAGAATGCCTTTTTTTCCTCACCACCCATAAGCTATACCAGTTCCTACACTCCTGGGAGTCAGCACCTACTCCAAGCCAGGCCCTGAGATCAAGGGCGAAGACGTAGTGGTAGAAGTGGATGCGTTAGGTACTTGGAGAACGTCCATCCACTCTTCAGTCACTGTTCTGTGGCTCTGTACTCATCCGCATCCACTCCTCCACAGGTGAGAGAGATATGTGGGAAATTCAGCCGTGGTGTGGATTTATATTGGCAAGCCCACGCCTTGTTGGCCCTTCAAGAGGTAAGAAGGGGCAGGGATGGGTGAAGGCAGAGAGGAAGAAGTACATCCCAGAATTCCACAGGACTGCTTATGGCCTACCACAGGTTGTTTCTAGCCTCGCGAAAAGAGCAGCCAACACGTAGCACGCAATGGTGTGGAACGGGTCTGATGGGTAGCCCTGAATGCACCTTGTTCTTTTCTTCAGTCCTTTGAGTCAGTCTGTCTCCAAGAACAGGCAGTCTGAGCCCTCACCCGCATCGGTGTTCTCACTCTGCCAGGCAGCGGAAGCGTTTCTCGTTCACCTCTTTGAGGATGCCTACCTCCTCTCCTTACATGCCGGCCGAGTCACACTCTTCCCCAAAGACATACAGCTGACCAGGAGGATCCGAGGCATCGAGGGAGGACTCGGCTGAGCCGGCAGTGCGATATGTCTGTAAGTCTTTCCTGCTCCTCAGAGTGCTGCTCATTGCTGAGAGAAAAGCTTGCTCTGAAGAGGGAGTGGCATCCTCGCCCGTCCTTAGTCCCTGCCCTCTCACCCATGTTCCCTAAGGAAGGTCTTTCTCGATGCTTCGAAGGCGTGTGCCATGGCCCTTCGTGCAGTGTTAAGAGCTAAGTGTAGTGCGTCATGCTGTAACCCGGCACTTGGACAGCCAAGCAGGACAACAGGGAGCTCAAGGCCAGCATAGACCCGAGCATCTCGCTCAGGTGCCAGGTGGATGCCAGCCAGCACTCTAGAGTGAACCTATGAGTTGTGCTCCATACTTCTGATAGTACATCTTGCTATTTTACAAGGACCAGATCCTTCCCTCCCTCAGACCCACCCCCTCGGCCGCCTTAACAAGGGTCTTACTATGTCATTCTGGCTGTCTTGGAACCATACAGAGCAAGCTGGCCCCAAACTCACAGAGATCACCTGTTTCTGCCCCCCCACCACCACCACCCAGTGCTGGGATTAATGGTGTGCACCACTATGCCCAGCTTCGGATCCTCTAATTTTAAATAGAAGGGGGTTTTTGTTGTTTGTTTGTTGATTTGTTTGTTTTTAAATGCTTTATTAGTAAATGTGATTGCTAAATTTCAGAGACAATCCTGGAACCTTTGGAGCTGCAGTTAGACAGTGGTGTCTGAGGAGCTGCCTAGATTTTGCTGTTTTTGAACAGTGGCTACACGTTGCCCTTTAAACTGTCTTTCTAACAGAGAAGATTATGGCTTTCCTCTGTGACAGAGGAGGAAGAGACCATCTCTGCCTGCTGTCATGGACATGAGTGTTTGCAGACCAAAGGTCAGCTTGGTTTATGAATTGCTCAACCTTATGACAGAGTTTCAGACACATGAGATCTGCCATGTTCTGAGGGGATATTGTTAGTTTACTCTTACTGTACTGTGTGCATCTTTTACCATGTGTATTTGTACTTTTTTTAAAAATATAAGAGAGAAAAATCTGAATAAAATGCTTGAATCTGTTGTATGGAAAGCCCTGCCAGCCCCATTGTATAAATGTCTGCCTTCCAGACTGACCTCGTCCTGCCTGTCAGCAAACACGCAGCTTTTCAAAACTTAAGTACGACTACATACAAAATCTTTTCTTCCTTCCCTTCAAGGCTGGGGCTTGACTCCAAAGCTTTGTACATGCCAAGCATGGACTATAATGTTGAGCTGCATCCACAGCCTGAAACAGATAGTCTTTCTGGTTCCTACCAGTAAATTCTATCAAAAAGGTTCAAAAAATCTCTCTCGGAATTGGACATTTTATTCTTAGCTGTAAATCATATAAAATGTATCATATCAGTCTGGGATTTTAAAATGTGTTTTCAGCATTTTTATAGATTAGCTTTAGCTTACTTGGGGGAAATAATAAAAAAATAGTTCCTTAATGGAAAAATTGAAATAAAGTTGCCGTTGTAGATGTTATAAGCTTTTGTATTAAATATTAAGCTCATCATTTTACACCATTTGAAGCAGTCACAACATAAATGAGCCGTGTAGATTTGCCACAGATGAGACATACAAAAAAGCTGTCCTCTTACTGTCCATATAAGCAGTGTAAGAGGCTTCCAGGAACGTGGGACGTGGTGAGGTGAGGACAGCCGTGAGCAGAGACTCCTGATGAAGTCATGGCAACTGACTAAACTCAGACCAAAGCCGAGTTCCAGGTCTCACCGTTCAATAAACTTTACCCTTTGCAAACACTTACCGATGGATCAGATATATGCAGTCATTCAATTAAAGCGCATCTGGGGTAATTTTAGAATTCTTTTCAAGTGCCGAGCAGGATCGGCATTCTGAGGACTGCAGTGTTTACATGAGAGTAACTGTTTACGTCCTGGTAACTAATAGTGTGTAATGTTATAGTTTATCCTGTTTTAACAGTTTAGGTGAGGTTCATTACTTGGACGTGGAAGTCAGACAAACTGGTGTTCCCAGGATCCACCTGTCTCCACCTTCCCAGTATGGGATACAACCATATGCTGTCATAGCTGGCTCTTTATGTGGGTCCTGGGATTAAACTCAGGTCCTGTGACTGCAAGGCAGGCTCTTTACCAACCAAGCCATCCCCTAGCCCAGTGTTGTTGAGTTTTTGTGTGTTCTGAGATATCCCTCGTTGCACATGTATTGAGGGCATTGCGGACGCTTGGCCTTGGGTGACACAGCTGGGGATGGATCAGTAGTGGGCTTTGCAAGCTGCAGTCTGGCCTTGCTTCCCGGTTGATATCCATACTGCAGTCATTGGCTGCTTCTGTCCCTCTGTCTTCCCTACCATGGCACGTGTTATCCCCTGAACCAAGAGCCCAAATAAGCACCCGCTCCCTTAAGCTGCTTCTGTCAGGTGTGTGGTCATAGAGTAAAGTTAGCTAATATAAACCCCACTTCTCACTCTTTAGCTTGTTTGAGACGGGGTCCTGCTATGTAACCAGTTTGTTCTTGAACTTGTGACATTTCTGCCTTGACCTCCCAGGAGTGCAGCACCCACGGCCTGGCTTCTGACTTCCTCTACAGGAATCTCATCCTTTCCTACCCTTCCCATTGACTGTGTTTCTGTTTTCACATTTTTAATATCCAAGGCATTTTTCTTATTTTTTGACTTTCTTTTTTTATATATATAAAAAGCCAGTCCGCACTTAACTCAGTAAAACAGACCACTGTAGCTGTTGAAATCAAAGACGTATTGGTGGAGAAGACAAAGGGAAGAGCAGGGAGCCACTGGTGCCACAGACCCACCCTTGCCGTGCCTCTATAGGAATCATGGCCCCCACCACCATAGCACTGACTACCTCCTGACCCTGAGCAGAGCACCACGCCTCTCAGCGGCTGCCCCCCAAAAGCACTGCTCAGGTAGGAAAGAGAGATCTGCTCTGCTCCTCTGACTTTCCAGATCCTACCAAGCATCTGTCGGCAGAGCCTAACCAGAAGCAGCCACAAGGGAGTCTGAGAATGTACCTGGCCAGCTTCTAGCCTCCTTTGTTAGAGGAGCCAGGATAGGGACCAAGCTAAATGACACTTTAAGTCTGTTGTAATTTCCTGGTTTTGTTTTGCTGTAGAGTAACTGTTTGCTCCAAGTTATTCCCCCACCCCCCTTCTAGTTGTTCCAGTCTCTTTAGTAGTTAACATTATTTGGTTGAGGATAGAGACAAGAAAGCTAATTGAGAGTTCTGAGCATGTGGCTGGGACTTGCCAAGTTTGAGCTTTCCTGGGGAATGCTCAGATGAACATTTTAGAGAACCCTCATGTCCCCTCCGGATAAAGACATGCCCAGAGGAGGCCTAAGGCCTAGGTGATTTTAAGAACTGATGCCCATATACAAAACCTATGCACAAACCTCCAACATGTCTGTCCCTGGCTTTGGCCTCCTTGCATCCAGAGGCCCTCTACTAAATTGTCTAAGAGGACACTGGTGAAAGACAGCTGTGTCATGAGCAGTAAGAGAGGAACTTCTAGGGGTTTGGTTGTTTGCTAATGACCTTACAGCCAGCCCCACCCAACTCCCAGGGCTCTGGTTGCAGAAGGGTTTGATGACATCAGTCTGGGGCTAGGCAAGGCTGTTGTGGTTGTGTCGGGTGTGCTGGTTCAGCTCTGCCCTGGATGTCTCCGGAGCTGCTGAAATCAGTGTCTGCTTGTCCCTCTGCTTTTTAACTTTCAAAAGCGTTGCCGCCTTTGCCTCCGTGGTTCTCCATTTGTGAGTTTGTGATGATTTTCTTAACTCCGTACAGAATCTTGTTTTGGCAATTTTCTTTCTTGACGTGAGAAGGCTGACTCCGTGGTTTTCTGGGCTCTGTAATGTTTTTCCCCCATTGAGCTATCACCACAACCATTACTCTTTGAAGCTAATACTATTTCCTTGATTTATCTTTTCTTCAAAGATGTTTCCTTGTTTCTGGTGTTCTGCAATGTCATTATGTTGTGTCTAAATGCAGATTTCTTTTTCTTAGTTGGCTTGGCATTCACTGGGCTTCTTGAATACGGACTGATGGCTTTTCATCAGTTCTCACCTATTATCTCTTCAAACAGTGCTTCTCCCCAGTCTCTCTCCTCTCCCACCAAAGCTCCAGTCACCTGCTCTCCAGGCTTTTCCCTGTGTTCTCTATCACCGCTTTCAGATGACTTCTGCCCCACCCCCTAATGCACTGAGGTTTGGTTTTTTTCTTTTCAGCTATTCCTAATTTACTTTTAAACTTTTTGACTTTCTTTTCTTTTCCTTCCTTCCTCCCTTCCTCCCTTTCTTTCTTTCTTTTTCATGTTTTTTTCTGTTTTGAGATGGAGTCTCATTATATGGCCTGGAACTCAGAAGGATCTTCCTGTCTCTGCCCACAGTGCTGGGATTAATATGTGTATCTTCTGGTCTTTGTCCATTTTTTTGTTGTTGTTGTTGTTTTTTGGTTTTTGGTTTTTCGAGACAGGGTTTCTCTGTGTAGCCCTGGCTGTCCTGGAACTCACTCTGTAGACCAGGCTGGCCTTGAACTCAGAAATCCACCTACCTCTGCCTCCCAAGTGCTGGGATTAAAGGCGTGTGCAACCACTGCCCGGTATCCATTTTCTTAATTTTAATTGTTATAAGGTATAATAGCTATTCCTGGTTGTCAACTTGACTACATCTGCAATGAACTACAATCCAGAATGGGAGGGCTCACCTGTGATCCAGATTTTGAGGCTGGGAGACACAAGTTTCTGACCTGAATCATGGCATGGAGATCTTGAGACATAGAGGCCATGAAAAGCTTAAGGCCAGGCAAGGTAGTGCATGCCTTTAATTCCAGGAGACTGAGGCAAGGAGATCTCTGAGTCAAAGTCAGCCTGAGACAAATCAAGTCCCAGATCCAGGCGTGGTGGTACACACCTTTAATCTGGGTCACACCTTCTGCTGAAGACCTGCATAAGGACTTTGGAAGGAAGAAGATTCTCTCTTCTTCGCTGCTTCAGTTTATGGCCAGCACATCTGTTGGAACCTACTTTTACAGAACATCAGCTGAAACAACTAGCCTTGTGGGACTGAGCAAGTACTAGATCCTTGGACTTCCCATTCACAGCTGCCCATTGTTGGGGAGTTGGACTACAGACTGTAAGTCATCACAATAAATTCCCTCAGTATAGAGAGACATTACATAAGTTTTGTGACTCTGGAGAACCCTAAGAAGTGAGGTTTGTTTTGTTTTGTTTTTAATTTATTAGTTCTGTAAATATTATTTCATTCTTGCTTGTTACTGTATTGTTTTGTTTTTCAGATAGGGTCTCACATAGCCCAGTCTAGACTCAAGCCTGCTGTGTGGCCAAATGTACCTTGAACTTACCCTCCTGCCTGTTTCCCAGTGCTGGGCTTGTATGTGCTCACTGCCAAGCCTGACACCACGATGCCCAATTTTCTTCTCATCTTTATGTTACTTTTTATAGTTTCTTACCCTGTCTACCGCACATAGCTGTTGCCATCTTGTTCCATGCTTGCCAGTCATTGAAATAGAAAATAACTCTACTCAGAGCAAGGCCATGCTGAGCACAATCCTGTTATGTTCTCTGTGAGGTTTGTTAAACTTAAGAAATTCCACAAAGTGGACTGGTAAGATGGCTCAGCATTTAAGAGCACTGACTGCTCTTCAGGAGGTCATGAGTTCAAATCCCAGCAACCACATGGTGGCTCACAGCCATCCATAGTGAGATCTGATGTTCTCATATGGGTGTCTGAAGACAGCTACTGTGTACTTTGGGCTGGATCAAATGGGGCCCAGAACGAGCAGGCGCCAGAGTGAGCAGGGCTGGAGCAAAAGGGAGAAGAGAAGGGGGGAAAAAAAGAAGAAATACCACAAAACTTTACAAACGACCCATCAAATCAAAGATCAATATGGACTGTTATATCTAAAATGTCTTGAGTCAAGCCGATCACTGGGCAGCACTGCCTGTACCTGTGTATGAGCTCAGTGTGGTTTTGTGGGGTTTTCTTTTATAAGCCAGCCCTGAGAAATGTTCAGAGTTGTGGCTCAGCCCTTGAATTCTGAACTGTGGCCCTGACTGATCAGTCTTAGGGTATGCATTCAATAAACCATCCTTGTCTGACTGAAATTGGTGTTTGTGTGGTTTGTGGGGTGACTCTTGGACCCCAACAATCCCCTGCTAGAAGCTCCAAGTCTGATCTCTTTACCTACAGACCTGCCCTCCTGTGCATGGAACAGGCCAACTGTAGATACCTGCTTACCACCATACCACTCAGCACCAATGGAAGATGTCACCTAGAGGCCTGCCATCAGAGCAGCCAGCCTGCAGCAGGAGCGGCAGCCTACAGCAGGAGCAGCCATAATATGAGTATGTGGTGGTTCATCAGATAGGAGAGAAAGTGGAGCAGCTTGAGTATTATGAAGAGAGGTGGAGCTGGAGACTTGGGGTGGAGAGGAGGAGCCTGTTGTAAGTGGCCAGGCCTGCCACCTGGGCCATGGGGAGGTCCCAGTCCATTCTGTCTTTGCTGTGGACTGGGGATGGTACAGAATTTGAAAATACCAAGGAATGTTGAGGACTTTAGATAGGGTTTGAGAAACTTTGGAGGTGAATTCAGGACCATTGTCTGACTGGAAGGAGCCTGAGATTCCAAACTGAGGGACAATCTCACAGAGGAAGAATCTGTCTGAACCCTTTTGTTGGTGGTAAGGAATGCCTCCACCCAGTCTGAGAAGGTATCCATCAAGACCAGGAGGTACTTGGCATGTTTGACCGTGAGCATGTGGGTAAAGTCAAGTTGTCAGTCAGTCCCAGAGAGGGAGCCTCTAGCCTGGTGAGTAGGAAAGGGGGCTCTATAATACCTGGAATTGAGGCCTGACATCTGACAGATTTTGCAAGAAGCAGTGATAGATTTTAAGAAATGTAAGTCCTCGAGGGTAGGCTGTAGGTGAGTTTTAACAAAGTAAGATAAGGCTTGGCTATTAGGGTGAAAGAGCTGGTGTAGATAGGACAGAGTTTGCTGAGTGTAAGTGGGTGATGAGGGTGGGGTGAGGGAGAGTGGGTTGTAGTGTGAGAACGTCCTGCAGTGGGTGAAATGAGTCTGGGCCCCCAAGGGTCAAAGCTCTAGCTGCCTCATCAGCCCAGTTGTTCCCTTAGAGATAATAGAGTTGTCTGTCTGGTGGGATCAGCGGTGGACAATTCCAATAGCTGTGGGGAGATGGGAGGCTTTTAGCATGGCCATAGTTGAGTCTGCATTGGTTATTGATCCACCTTTTGTTGTAAGTAGCACACACTTTCCAGATAACAGCGTGGGACAGGAGGAATATGGAAGGCATATTTAAAGTCTATGTACATGTTTAGGGATTGTCCCTGTGCCAATTGAAAGGCATGACTAAAAGCTATTAATTCAGCTTGTTGATTAGTGGTGCGGACAAGGAGGGCCCATGCCTCAATCATTGTGGCATAGCCAGCTCTTCAGACTCCTTTATGTAAACAGAAGCTGCCATCTGTATACCAGGTATAGATGGCCTGAGGCAATGTGCCCTCCTGTATGTGTGAGGGATGAGTTAACAGTTCTCTAAGTTTTTAATGCAGGAATGAGATAGGGAATGTTTGGTCCAGCAAGATTTGAGATATTGAGAGGTGGGCATGATTGGAAAGTAAGTGTGGAGTCTTCTGTTAGTGCTATCTGAAGGGAAAGAACCCTGGAATTAGGTAGAGTCTCTAAGCCTTTGTAAATTAAGAGCTGGGACAAGTTATAAGAGAAGACAGTGGTAGATGACCCAAAGTTTCATTTTTTGGATTCATTCTCTTTCTCTTTCTCTCTCTCTCTCTCTCTCTCTCTCTCTCTCTCTCTCTCTCTATCTATCTATCTCTATCTCTCTCTCTCTTTGGTTTTTCGAGGCAGGGTTTCTCTGTATAGCCCTGCCTGTCCTGGAACTCACTCTGTAGACAAGGCTGGCCTCGAACTCAGAAATCCACCTGCCTCTGCCTCCCAAGTGCTGGGATTAAAGACATGTGCCACCACCGCCCAGCAGTTTTTGGATTCTCAAATAAGAAGCTCAGCTGCTGCTAAAGCATACATGCAGCCCCCAGACAGAGTTATCAAATTAACAGGCTGCCAAGCCAAGGACAGGTAAGATTCTGCACAGAGCCTTATCAACCTAAGACATAAGTGCATTGCTTTTGATAATACATATTGCATGATGGGTAAGGAAAGCATTCTTGTCAGAATGACCTAAGACAGGCTCAGTCTTGTTAATGAAATAAAAAAGGGGGAGAGGTGGAGAGCCTTTGGGGCTGCTTGGCAAGAATGTGACATGGACCAAGGACAAGGAAGTAGGCTCAGGCAGGAACCTAAATATTAGGCTAGAACAAGGAAGTAGGCTTCAGACATGAAAATGACCTTGGGCTAGGACAGGAAAGTAGGTTCAGATACTTTGGCCATCCTGATAAGCCCTTAGAAACAGTGATCATGGGAGTGTTCACGTAACTGGGTTTAATGCCTTGCTTTTTCTTTGACTATTTATGTCTATTGTATTGCTTGTTCCTTGACTATTTGCATCTATTGTATTGCTAGACCCTCAACCTACAACTGACCTTAATACATGCATGTAATAAAAATGGTATAAAAGGCATAAAGGAGGAGGGGGGATGGGGTAGGTGGTTCTAGGGAGGAGAAATGAGAAAAGGGGATAACATCTGTATTGTAAATAAATAAAATATCCAATTTAAAAAAATACACATGCAGGGTGCTTGTCCCTGGGTGGTCAAGTCTAATTTCTTTGACAAGTATGCTACGCGGCAAAAGAGGGTCCCAGTTGATGACCTAGGACTCCAGGGCAAATCTCTCCATTTCTGTTACATAGAGGGAAGGGTTTAGTAAAGAGTGGAGGGAAACCCACTGGTTTTATGATGGACACGGGAGTCCAACACTCTTTACTCCTGCAATGCAGAGGGCCAGTATCTACCAGGACATCCAGGTTACAAGGGCCCACAGGAAATATTCATGGACTACCCGAAGAAAAGTGGACTTGGGTATGGGCCGAGTGTCCCATTCCTTCATGGTCATTCCTGATTGCCCTACCTGCTGCTTGGGCATGACTTGCTATATAAGACAGGGCAGGCTGTCCCAAGCAAGGAAACAAACAGTCCTGAAAATTTCCACCCCTTGGACCATTAGGGAGGTGTGGAAGCTCCTGGAGACAGCAGGATTCTGTCGCCCATGAATCCTAGACTTTGCTGAAATACCTAAGCCATTATACAAGGCCACAGAGGAACAGTCGGGCTTCATCTGGACTAAGGCTCAGTAAGAAGCTTTCAAGAAACTCATAGAGGCCCTATTGTCAGCTCCAGCCTTCGGATTCTCAGATGTTACCAAGCCTTTCCATGTATTCATGGATGAAAGGAAGGGAATAGTCAAAGGAGCCCTAACCCAGTTCTCAGGCCCCTGGTGCTGCCCAGTGGCATACCTATCAAAGAAATTAGACCCCGTGGACACCAGATGGCCACCCTGCCTCTGAATAATAGCAGTCATTGCACAATTGGTAAAAGATGCCAACAAACTAACTTTGGGGTAGGAACTGATCATCACAACTCCCCATTCCATTGAGGGAGTCTTGAAACAGCCTCCAAACAGATGGCTTAGCAATACCCGCATGACCCATTATCAGACTTTGTTAGTAAACCCTGCCAGAATTGTGTTCCAGGCCCCTACTGCCCTGAGCCCAGCCACTCTGCTGCTTGATCCTGACCTAGAGGATCTGTTCTACCACTGTGCTGGGATACTGCCCCAGATACATGGAATCCAACCAGACATGTTGGACAGACTATTGCTAGGCACAGAGACCACCTGGTTTATGGATGGCAGCAGTTCCATGCAAAAGGGACAAAGGTGTACAGCAGTGGTGGTGGTCTCAGTAAAAAAGGACCATTTGGGCAGAAACCTTACCAACAGGTACTTCAGCTCAGTGGGTGGAGCTCATAGCCCTAACAAAGGCACTGTCTCTGGGAAAGAACAAAAGCTAAATGCCTACACTGACAGCTGGTAGACTCGTGCCCATGTTCATGGAGCCATATACCAGGAGAAAGGGCTACTCACAGCAGAAGGCAAGACAGTTAAGAATAAAGATGAAATTATAGAGGGCACACATGGCTGGTTGGCTTTATTCCCTGTCACTCCGGCATCCCACCTTTCTACCCCAAGTCATGGAGAATCTCCTCCATTCCTCTCCACCATTGTTGCCCAAGTAACTCTTAAGTGTCCCACCCCATGCCCAGCCATTGGTCATTGGCGTCTTTATTGATGGACAAAAACCAACTAGGACAAGGACCTTCAGCTCCTGGACATGCAGATTCCCCATTGAATCAAAGCCTTAGAACCAATCTCCAAGAAGGAAACCCTAACTAAATTAACCTTAGAGAATGGGTGTCTCCCCAGCCACACCCTTTGCCCTCTATAAGGTACCCTATCAAATGGGACTTACCCCTTTTGAAATTATGTTTGAAGTACCTCCCCCTACAACTCCCAATTTACAGGCGGGGGTCATGGCTGAATTCAAGGACCAATGCCTATTAGAAGATCTACAGGGCATTCAATGATCACACAAACATTTTAGGCCTAAATTACATGTTCTTTATGAGACAGGTCCACCACCACCATCACATGGCTGTTGGCCTGATGACTGGGTCCACATAGGTAGACACCACCAAGGCTGAAGAAACTGTTCAGCTCATTAGTTTGATCAAGAATAGTGGAAGTTTGTCTGGTTGAGACAGGAGCTAGCTAGGAGGAGCTGAGTTGGGGAACAGGAAGAACAGAGAGAAAGTTTGGAACAAAGGTAAGAAAAAGCCCCAGCATAGGAAACCTCCATTCATTTCCAGATCGCTGGCAATAGTTGTAAAGATCCCATGAAATAATAAGATCAAAAGTGCCATTAGGTGGTGATTTAGAATCATTATCTAGTGGGTATTGGGGACAAGTTTGATTGCAAAAGCCTAAGAGTCTAGAAGCCTTTAAATCAGGCACTAGGTTTACAGGTTTGAGGTTCTCCAGGAAGCATCCTAGTGGGAGCCTGGTGGTACAAAGACGTAAATTCCATGGGCAAGGAGAAAAGTTGTTCTACCACTTGAGGCATCCCAAGCATAGAGAAAAAAATAATAATAGAACATGTGTGTGGTACAAACTGGCTGAACAAATCATCATGTGACAGCCAGGGACCAATGGCAGATGCCTGGGAAACACAGAACACCCAATACTGGGATTTTTTGAGAGAAAAGGTGTAACAGCCCGAGCTGCCCCAGGTTTGGGGGCCACTTTGTAATGGCCCGTTCTGCTGCTCCGATCCATGAGTCAGGGTCTAGCAAGAGAGAGAGTGGGGATGGAGGGGCAAGAGACGAGAAGAATGGAGACAAGACAGAGTCTGATCAAGTCTCCTTTATTGAAAGGAAACCCTTTACCACGTGCCTTGCCCTCGTGGACAAGCACAGCTGAAGGCACTACATCATGTGCCTAGCAGTGAGAAGACCATGTGCCCCTTGCTGTTTGTGGCACTAAACAGCAAAACAAGATATGTGAGAAAAACAAGATGTTTATCAGAGTGTGCTCAGCTGTTGTGGGCTGTTGAAAACAAGTCTCTTGTCAGGGTATATGGCTCGAGATGGCTGTAAGGATGATAGCCGCTTTCTGCTAGGAGTCAACTCCCAACAAAAAGGAAGGAGCCATATCTTGCCCAAGGAAAGAGATCCTATGGTGGGGGGCCAGCAAGAAGGGCTAGCCATAGTCATAAAGACAATGACTGGGGTTCCTCTGTCCCAAAGGACACCAGGGATGCAGAGAGCTCAACAGCTGATTCCTTGGATCCAGGGGGGTGTTTACAATGACTAGGGGCAAAACTGGTATTAAATGCAGAGATCTCGTGATCAGATGGCTGGAAATCAAGTCTGTGTAGCAGGCGGTGATGTGTTTATAAAAAAAATAAAGGGGGGGATATGTTCTATGGAGGTGCAGTGGGCCCATGCCAAGGCATCCCTTCCCGCTGTAGGGCCAGCCACATGACAGTATAGTATAGAGTTTATTCAGAACATGGGGAGGGATGCTAAGGGGGCAGTGGAGGCAGAGAAAGGCAAAGAGAGAGTAGAGGAGAAGAGTAGTCGAGGCCGTCCATGAGCATGTGGAGGGATGGGGGGAGGGAATGGGGAAGGGACGAAGGGACAGAGAGCAAGAAGGCAAGAGCAAGAGCCCACAAGAGCAAGAAAGGAACAAGAGAGAGAGGAGGGGGCAAGCAGCCCCTTTTATAGAGGATCAAGCCTTACCTGGCTATTGCCAGGTAACTGTGGGGGTGGAGTTAGACAGAATGTTAGCAGGCAGACTTGTTGGGATAGGGTCCCAGCCTGTGGGCTTACCCCATGCACTGTAGTGCAAGAGGCAAGACTACGAATCTGAGTCTAGGTGTCCCTGATGGAACTAAGTGGCGAATCCTAAAGAAACTGTTAATACCATGCAACAGGTCTCATATGGGAGGTTTATCAAAAGGAAAGGGTACAGAAGCTGCCTCTGGACAAAGGAAGGAAAGAAGAGGAGGTGCACTTTTTATCAGGGCCGTGCCACATGCACAGGAGGACATGTGACAGGGGTGACAATGGGATGGGGTCAACTCTGGGCAGCTAGTGATAACATTCATATTGTCACCGGGCCCCTAGAGGTTGGCCTTGGAGATGCTTGGTTTCCAACAGTGAGGACTTGGGAAACAGTAGAGGCAGAGAGTGAGCCATGAGGACAGAGAAAGGGGGCAGAGAGGCAGAGAAAGAGGGCTCTGAAGACAGAAAGGGGGAGAGAAACCACCAAGAACAGAGAGTGAGCTGATTACATTTTATCTTGGGCCCTTCCTCTGGGATGTGTAAGTCTTTGGAATGTGCTTCTCCCGGGAGGTGTCCCAGGGCAGTTAATTTTTGAGTTTAAACCGAAACTTGAGATTCTTTCAATTTTAAGTTTAAACTGAGACCTGAAATTCCTACAGGTTCAATCCCCAGCACTACATAAGGCAGGTATGATCCACACATCCACCATCACAGGGCTCGTCATCAGGTGGAGGCAGAAGGATTAGAAGTTCAAGTCATCCTTGGGTAAATAGTGAGCCTCAGGCCAGCCTGAAATACCTGAGACCTTTTTCTAAAGGGACCCAGGCTGGAGATATGGCTCAATGGCTGCTTTTCCAAAGGACCCAATTCAAGTCCCAGTGCCCACATCACAGCTATCAGTAACTCCAGTTCCAGGGATCCAGTGCCCTCTTCTGGCCTCTGCAGGCACCAGGCATGCAGGAGGTTCACAGATGTTGTAAGAGTCCATGATTCACCAAAGAATAATAACCCTGAACTCAAATAGCATGTAAACACAAAAAGTGTTTTATTCTGCAGAAGTCTAGCATGCTGGGGTCTTCCATTACCAAGAGAGACAACCAAGTTAGTTCACAGGCCTGATTTAAGGCACACTAGGGGATTCCAGGATAGGTGACCTTTATCTTGCTCCATTTCTAGGGACATTCTATTACCAGAACATGGGAACTGAAAACTTGGTGAGGAAGTAGCTGAGGAAATTTGGAAACTGCTGCTGACTCATTGTCTTTGTCTCAGGCTAAGTGGCAGAGTAGCTTCTGAGGCCTGAACTTGCTTAGATTTGCCTAGTCCTGTCAATTTGAGGCCCGTCATAGAGTCAGCCTAGCCTTCTCAATATACTATATTCAGGCAAAACATCCATATACATAAAAATAAAATAACACCATAGTTTTTATGAGAAAAATATATTGACAAAAACATGTCAAGGTATAATTCCTATGTCATGTGCCATCTTAAAAGTGAGGGATAATGACTTTGGAGAGATTTGGGAACTAGCAGTGTACACACATGAGCTCGAGAAAGCTAGAAGAGATTTATGGCTTAATAGGAAGTAAGAAAGACTTCAATTTTCAAAGGCATCGTTAATCAATGGCGATTCATTCACATCCAGTTATCTACTGCTTAGATATATTTCAGGATTCCTTGCTATATGCTATGAGCAGAAAGAAATCTGGAGATTTTGTCTGAGTCTGGGTGGTATGGGGGAGACTTTCTGGTGGTGAAGGTTCTGGGTAGTTGTTAGCCTGTAGTTTTCTCTTTTTCTCCATTTTTTACATGCATGTGTACATATGCATGTTTTCATGAATATGGGCACATGTGTATGGACACGTGGGTGCAACTTTAATTTTTTCAAAACCTTCTTTTAATGATGGTACTTAAATGCTTTAATCCCCCTTCTAGCCCACCACCCACCAGAGGTGTAGAAAAGAAAATTTATTAGGAAATGGGGGAAGTGGGCATTTTTAGAAGTAGTTCTTTGGAGAAAATCCCATCTGCATAGACAGGAAATCAGCAGTTCAGTTCACAGGTCAGCAGTGGCAGCTCAATCTGCTCACAAATACAGTCCTGTTCAGTAGAGTCAGGATAGCAGCAGCAATGCCTCAACCTGAGTCAGCAGAAGGGATTCAGACTTGCAGGGATGCTGGAAGTTCTCTACCCTGCCTCTCTCAATGATGCGAAGATCAGCAAAGGCACAAGACCAAGAAGTGCTGCACAGCCAGCTCTACAAGCAAGCGCCTCTTACAATCCACTGAGTCCTATTTATGCTCCCTCCAAATAGTACCACCTGTCCTCCACATAGCATGTGAGTCTGTCTCAGCTTACATCACTCTGTCAGAGTGGCCAGAGTGCCAGAGTTCTAGGAAGTGGCAAGAAGTGGTAGCATACCACTAGAAGCTTTATGGAGTCTCAACAAAGAGAGCTCAACTATGCAATGTAAGGCAGACCAATAGATGGGTGTCATTAACAAAGAATGTGTCCTTTCAAGAGCTTGCTTTAGCAGAACATCCTTTTACCTGTGTCTGCTTCAGTAAAACACTCCTTCACGTGTTTGTCCCAGCAAAACACCATCCAACATAATGGACTTTTCAAAGAACCATTAAGTTTCCACTTCATGTGAGGGTTTATGCACACTTGTATATGGACACATGGGAGTTTATGCACACA